>NC_034413.1:54417409-54549909 GCF_002078875.1 Numida meleagris
CTTTCCCTCTCTCTCTTTCCCTCTCTCTCTTTCCCTCTCTCTCTTTCCCTCTCTCTCTTTCCCTCTCTCTCTTTCCCTCTCTCTCTTTCCCTCTCCCTCCCTCCCTCCCTCTCCCTCCTCTTTTTTTTTTTTTTTGAAGTAAAAACAGTTTCTCTATTTAGAAGTAGAATTTTAATTAAAAACAGCCTATTGCAAAAGCTTAGTGCTAGGAGCACAGGACAAGACAACGTTGAAAGTCCTCATTTTGGTGTGGCACACACTGCAGCTCATCCCAAGGAAGTAAGAGTAGGTAAAGCTGCTTAAGTCTGGGCTGTGCTTCTCTAAGAGCATTGTGGACTGTCATCCCAGAGAGGTGGAATCAACTGTCAGGCTGCCTCAGAAGCCTTATGGACCTACCAGAAAAATGGATTTGTGTGGCATTAAGTTGTTCTTGCCCCCATTAGGGTGCATCACTGCTGCAGCCAAAACCTGCTTTTAAACTTCTTGTGTGTTTGATCCCCTGATTTAACATCCTCTCACTGTTGTAAATTGCTTCTTTGGGGAAAGGAGAGGAGCTGCCCATGTCTGCATTGCAGTCCTTTGTAACAGGGATGTTCCATGTTCTCCAGTGGAGGATTAAAAAAAAAATAAGTGTTTTATATGATATTTTTTATTCCTTGTGCTGTGGAGAAATTCAATTAACAGATTTAGAAATGGCTGATGACTTAAATCACAGAGAATAAGTGAGTTTGTTTTTATCTCACAAAAATGTAATCCAGTGTTGTCAGCAGATAGACGTGTCAGGAATTACTTCATCTGACTGCGTTTGCTATGACCTGGGGTCAGCTTCTCCTCCCTGTTACAGAGCAAGTCTGGTGCAACACTTCTGACATCTGTTCTGCCCGGTGCTTACTGGGGAACAAGGTATTGCAAAGGGAGCATTAGCCTCATACCCTGAGACAGTCTGTGCCTGGTGCAGGTTTATGGCTGCTGAGACAAAATCTGGAAATGCAGAAAGTGTCCTGTGAAGTTTGAATAAAATAGTTGATCTGAAATGGAAGGGAACTTCAAAGATAAACTAGCCCGACTGCCTGACCACTGAAGGGCTAACCAAAAGGTAAAGCAAGTTAGTGAGGGTATTGTCCAAATGCCTCTTGAACACTGACAGGTGCCTCTCAAGGAAGACTATTCCAATGTTGGGACTTGCAACAGTCCCAGAGGCAGCAGTCTCTTCCTTCTCAGTTTCCTTATCTTCCTTCTTTTCTCTCCTTCCTCCACCCTTCAAAAAATCTCCATGTTCCTTCAGTGCCCATACTCATAATTTATAGAATATCTGAGGAACAACAAAATGAAGGATTGTTGTTTCCTGGGCATACCCAGCTATTTTGTTCTGCTATGAGGGGTTTGTTCATGAAGAGATGAGGCAGTGGAGAGACAAAAAGGCTTTACTGGACAGCAGCATGAAGGATCTGCCACATCTCCACACTTAGACTTCTAAGTTTGTTGAATGTTTCTCCCTCCCAAAGATAAGTAGCCGTAGGACCTATGACCTGCCACTGAAACCTGCCATTTGTATTCGAGGTGTGAACACAGGCACACCCCAAACCTGTTTCAGAGCCCCTTAGCTTCCAAGTGTGGCACAAGCAGCCTTTTCAGTTTTTCTCGATTCCTGCTTAGTCATGAAAGGTAATTTAACTCTGACTTTAGTTGTATCCACAGGGTTTTGGCAGCCGTCTATTGATTTTTTTTGTGTTTTATTTTTTATTTACCTCTCTGAATTCCATATGGCTTTTGATTTAGTTGTACTGGAAAAGGACAAAGAAAAATCCCAGTCTGGTATGTCAAAAACTACACTTTGACTCAATAGGGAATGACAAGGGGTGAAAGACATTTTTCTACGGACTTACAGAATGGTGGTGTTGTTTCAATAATTCACAAAACCACTGATGTTCAGAAACCATTGTCTTGTGCCAGGACACAGCGTGTTCACAGTGGCGACAGAAAGACAGATCCTGATGCATGAACCCCCTCTCTGCCCATTTACCTCCTATAGTCAGTGAGTTCCTTAACTTCATTTGTTTATCAATTCATTCATTCTTGTGTATATTAATGCTAAGACTGAACAAGATCATTTTCCTCTCGAGCAGGCTCATTTTCTTTCAGTCCTTGTTGTCCTTCCTGTGTTACTGAGACAGCTTTTGGTTTCCAGGCTAGCTAGCTGAAAGTCTGTTTGTGGCTATAAAAGAGCCAAACCAAGGCTCAGTACATGGATCTGAGGAGGATTACTAAGGATTCTAGGGCATTTTGCTTCTGTCCAAAATTACTTTAAGGCATAGGTGTCAGATAGCTTGGCTGTGTCTGATGGATCAAGGGGACGGAGTGAGAGTGAGAAAGAGAGGTGAAAGGGATAAGGAAAGGATTGAGGACAAAAGGAAGATCAGAAAGTAGTCTGGGTAGTGAAGGAAGAGACAGGAACAATATCTTACTTGTGAACTTCTATTTCTAACTCTTTGAATACCAAAGATGATCGGGAACATTTCTTCAGATATATTGATGCAAACTGGAGATAGGTGGCTGGCTTTTACAGTTCATATCCCACTGCAAATAATCTACATCAGATTAAATGATTAGATATTTAAAGTAGGAAATATATTCTTAATTTGAGTCAGAAATAAAAATGAATCAAGCTTTTCCCACCATGTGTCTATTTTCTTCCCAATTTGCTCTGTTTGACAGTTCTGCCAGTAGCTGTTCGGGAGCCACTGAAACCCGTGGTAAGAGGTGCTGGAAGTTGGGGCTGCAGCACGTTTGCAGAGCTGTGTGTAAAGAGAAGAGTCCCAGCCCTGCAGTGTGTTTCTGTGGGCACTGAGTGTTCTGGCTGCTGCATGCCGGGTGCCTGCAATGCTCTGCCCAGTACTGGGCACTTGAGCTGGGGACAGGTGAGAGGCTGCTGCTTGGGCATCTGCACTGTAAGGCCAATGCTCTGGAGCTCACTTTGTGGCTTTGATTATCAGTACCTAGTGTCATGACCTCCAGAGCATACAGCATAATTCTCTGGGTTTTCTGCACAAGTAAGGCTTGAGTAGTTTTGCAAAAGCACAGCCAGGAGCCTCAGAGCTATGAAGACTTTCCCAGCCTCTACTTCTGTGAACAAAACCGAGACATTCTTATTCTAGTGTAAATGTACTCACAATGGTTTGTAGCCAAATAACCAGTTGTGCCAAGCATGACTGATTTTACTATCTCACTGCCCATCTATGAATATACAGCCCAAAGAAACACCAATTTTTTTTTCTTATAACCTGACTGACCTGCTGTGCATCTACAAATGTTACTGAATCTCTGCTTCACCTGAAACAGTGTGATGCATGCCATAGCATTGACAATGAAAGAGTCACAGTTATTTTTAACTCTTTTCAATGCTGAGATACCAAAGTGACTTAAATACTTAAGAGATCTATAGATGAAGTAAAAATGGACTGGTCTAATAGATAGCAGTGTTTACAACATACTGAGGAGAGGATTGTGAACCGCGATGCAGTGGGACTGATTTTGTCCTTCTGATTATTGGATATTTTCTCTATCTTTGCGATTCAGTGAGTATTTTACTAATTGAACTTGTAAAAGTATGTGTTTTCCACTTCATCAGCCTCTGTTCATATCCCTCTTCTAAGCATCTAAACTATAAAGCATAGTAAAGAAATGTATGTGGTAGTTTTATAGCACCCTGCAACTTTCAGTGTTTTGTCTGAAGTAGATTAGCATATTGTGAAACCCAGAATTTCTGCTTGTAGAAGAGAGTACTAATATTTTTTAGAAGTTGTGATGAGCAACTTCAAAAATCCCAGGGAAAATGAGAGGAACCAATGATACATACAAAACAACATACTGAAAGAATGTCATCTGCATTTATAGAAATGTATAGATCAAATTAATAAAGGAGCCTTGGTGGAAAAATAAAGAAGATGCCAGTAAACCATATTTTCAGAAGTAAATGGTCTTTTGCAATGAAGGCCCATGGGTTCAAAATGTAGTTACATTTGGCTTGTAGCTACAGAAAAGGTAGGTCCGTTGATACAAAAAATAGATGTTGGGGAATAAAAAAAAAGAACAAAAAATAAGAACATCAGTCTTAAAAACCTGGTAAAACTCTCTACTGAGATAGAAATATATAGGTGTATAAATTAGACATGCGTATATAATTATATTATCTCATGTTTGGTTGATTTCCTTTGATCCCAATTCTTTGCTAGTGACATAATGAAGAAAGCTGTGCTACTCTTTTTTTTTTTTTTTTTTTTTGTTCAATCCCTTATGTTTGGTCAAACTGCATTTTCATAGCTGGATAATGTGGTAAAAAGATTCATTGTAAGGGTTACCTAACAACATTGGTGGTGTTGATGAATAGTTGCAATTAATACATTCCCTTAATTAGTCTGATACCCAGAAGATGCACCTGGCAGGTCATTTTAATACTACAATTGATTTATTGCTGCTAGAAATGATTTTACCAGCTATCTTCAGAGAGCACAATTAGAGAGGATTTCATTTTTTTTATGCGTTTTCACTGAGGAATAAACATAAAAGGTCTATGTAATTCAGAACAAAGCAGCTATAATGTACTAATGGTTTATGGATTTTATTAATATTCAGCTAACATTAGAGGCAATTTTAGAGAATAGCAACCTATTTTCTATATGAAGTATTCCATTTTTAGTATCTGAGTGCCTTATTTAAAAAACAAAATCAAACCATGATATTTTAAAAGAGTTGCTATTATCACGTATGGGAAATCTTCTAAATGGTGTACCATTATTTTCGTAGACATGTGTTTGTCTGTGCTTTGTCATGTATGTGGTGTGTGTATCAGATGCATTGAGATCTGGAAAAAATATAAAATGTGTACTATTTTTTGAATCACGTTGAAGTCCCTCTAAACAAAGAAAGGTTTTTGTAGAGTTAATGTAACAGTGTAAATAAGCTAACATCAGCTTTGCCCTTCATAAAAGTATCAAATATTATTTTTGTATTTTTTAATGTTTCTGAAACTGATTGTAAAATTAGCTTCTTGCTCTGTTTTTTTCCCTCAGCTTACTGTATTTTTCTCCATTTGTAGTGCTGCAGCAGACAGCATGGCTGCCTTTTGTTAGCTTCTCTGTGCACTGTCAGTGACTCTGTTGTGGACACCTCCAGCAGGCTCCCTTTCTGCATCTTAGAACAGAAGACTGTTTCTTGAATAGCAACTATTAATTCTTAGGAGCTTAAAAACAACTTTTTTTCATCTATTTTCCAAGTGACAAAATGCTTTTTCCTTGATAGGGGAAAAACTGTTTAGGCAGTGGACAAAAAACATATCTGTATATTGTTTACATGCTCCAAATTTGAAATGAGAAATTTGTTTATGCAGGGAATGGAAGGTTATTCTTTCAATGTTTTTGGCTGATCTGGGTTCACCTAAGCTTTGCCTGTCCTCAGAAGGCCTTTAGCTTGCCTTGGGAACTAATGGGCCAAGCCTGATTTGCAGAGTGCTCCCCTGTGATCCTCAACACAGGAGCACAACTTGCGAACACAAGCTGTGCCCTCAGCCTTGGCATCCGGAATTTAGGAATCAGGATTTGGAAGCCAAGTTTTGCTTTTCAAATTACTGCACTAGTAGAATAGCTTTTGACCTTGCAATAAATGCATGAGAAAATAATTGTGGTTCAGTACTTCTGAGCAGTGTTTAGCCTCATGTTATAACACACCATACTGCATAAAAGGCAACACATGGAACAAAAAAGGAAAATTTCCGGGTCTATTTTCTGTGAGAGCCAAAAGGCAGTGTTGAGCTGTACAAGTAAAGTAGGAAATTGCTGCTAAACAAGGATATGATTTATAGCACATTTAAGACGTGGTTTAAGTCTCCCTGAAGTCAAGGTCCAAGCCTGGGATCTCTGCTCAGAAAAGATGCATCTCAGCATGTTGAAGTTTCTCTGTTACTGTAATGTTCTGGTTGTGTACATTAATTTTTTTTCATGTGAATCTCTAATAAGGAGTGCTTGGGTGACAATCTGCCAGAATCATTGCAACCTGAGAGCTAAGCAAATGTTGTAGGTGAAAAGGGAGCTGGAAGAAACCCTGTTGGCAGTAGGGTGGATTTCAGTGGGTTGCAGGTGAGGTAAAAAGGCACTTTAGGAGTGACAATAGAAATGTGTTTGCAAGACAACGTGTACAAGACATGATGTAGTCAATGCCAAGACTTTCAGTCTGTGTATCTTGGGATGCAGAGCCTGATGGAAACACTCAACATTGTTCCTGTGTCACAGTGGGATCACTAAGGCGAGCTTTTCCTGAGACTCTGAAAGAGGGAAATGCTCCTTGTTCATCAGGGAGGTGTTGTGATTATGAATGATTTTAAGGAGTTTCTGCCAAACAGGAGTCCTTTCCTTTCTGTTTAGATTATAAGGAAGCTGACGGATATTAGAAATGTTGGGAGTAATGAGAGGCTGAATATAGAATCACCAAGGTTGGAATATGGATACTGCAGGTTGGAGACACAGAGCAAAGCTTTAAGAGAATTTAAAAATGAGGTAAATTTATAAGCTTAAGTAGAGGGGAGATAATACCTCTCAATGGTTTCTTCCAAAAAATAATTCTATTAGGGTCTTCATTTTTATTTTCTTGTCTTCCTTGCTTGAATTGTCATTAGATTTTTTTCTGAAGGTGTAACACAGAGCCCTCAGATGCCAGGTAGACTAGAGGCTGTTGAAAACTGTCTTAACAAATATTTCTGTTATTAAAATACCGTCCAATCTTTTAGCCTTTGTTGAGGAACCAGGGGTTTTTGTATTAATAAGACTTAAACCAACTGATTTGAAATATTGTATGACAAAATGTAACTATAATTTAGGTTCATTTTTTAAGGCCTAAGATTACTTAAGTAAAGAATCCAATGAATATAAAGGAACATAAACCAGTAACAGCTGATTCAAAAAAAAAATCATTCTGAATATTTAATTTAGAACAAAAAGAACAAAATCTTTTCCAGCTGAAAAGTTAATGTCAACATTTTTTTTTTCTCTTAGGGATTTTAGTGAAGATTTGCAATTATCATAGGACTTGGTGCAGTTTGTTTGCTCCCCACAAAAGCAGAGATGATTTTTATTGACCAATCTTTGATCCGAGAGATTAAAGAAAGTACCGCAAGAGCAGTGAAAAGGATAACACCATGGGGGTCAATAGGCTTACTGCTACTTGGAAATGAAAGTGAAGCATTCCATTGGGAGAGGGGGTAATTTAACATTCTTACTGGGAACTTGAGAGTTTTCAGTTTCTTTATTATTATTATTTTTTATTTTAGAAGAAAAAAAATATTCATTTTACTTACAGGTTTCTCCATGACTTAATACCATGGCCATAATATGAGGTCATTTAGAGGGCACTAGATTTGCCGACATAATTCTGCACAGTGCTTTTTAGCCAAATGGCTTGGCTGTCACTTACTCGCACTCTTGATTGAAGTGTTTCTGGTAGACTTTTGGAATGCAGTCTGAGGGGTTAGCGACTCAATATTTTCAACATGAATACATTTCCTATCTCATAGAAAGTTTCTATGAACTGCTGCAGAGTTAATGTGTCTTTCTGTTGTTTTGTGAAGCAATGTGAGCTTTACACAAAGCTGGTAAAATTACAGGAGTCAGAAAGAAATGAAAGTCCTAGCCAGATACAGTTTTATTTTTTATGGTGTCATCATGGTGGTACTTTATGAAGGTATCAAAATGTCTGCTGAAAGGCAAATTTTTCTTTCGCAAAATAACCATTAATGCCACTTTTCCATTGTGTGTGTGTGTTTTTTCCTCCCTCCATGTCCAGGTGGTATGATTTTTGTCTTCCCTTGTGCAGCAGAGAATATGTGCAGGAAGAACAACAGCTGGTATGACTTTGATTAGGGATGCACTGAAGTGCTTTTGTTTACAGAATATTCGCAGAAATGCAAGAGGCCTGGCAGAGGACTGGTGTCACGCTTCTTCCTCTCTTTGAAAAGTTGCCAAAGAAATCTGTTTGAAATTGGCCAGTTATACTTACTTTGCTTCTTACTAGAGGCAGGATTGGAGATTTAGCACATTTTCCCATTTTTATGTAATTTGTTACTGATAAATATTAAATTGTTATTAACTAACTTTAAAGGAAGGCTCAAAAACCCCTCAGAAAACTTCTTGTGTCCTATGAATCTATGCTTAAAGAGCACTATCAACATTTCACCTAGGAGACCAATTTGTTTTGTCACAAGGAATATTCATGGTCTGTTCACCCTGCAACAGTTTGTGAAACTTGGCTTTTCTGCTGGTGTGGTGTGAGGTAAACATTTTTTTTTTTTTACTCCAGAAGCAGAATACATCTGTCTGTCTGTTTTGAAGATTGTTTCAAGATTCTAATAGAAAGATAGTTTTATTAACAATGATGTTATAGTGGCCGGGGACTTAATAGGGATTAGAATTATGATTATCTATTTTTTTTCTTTTATCTTCTCTCTTCCTTAATTTCTTGAAGACGACTAACTTTGGGTACTTTGGTTGTCATATGAGAATTAAAGACTTGAACTGATCATTAAAAAGCATGAGGCAGCTATGTAAAATTACTATTCTGTTTACAATCAAATGATGCGCTTTTTCTACAGCTCATTTACTATTTGCAACAGGTTGCTGGCAACATTTTCTAGGTCTTAAAACTCTGTGCTATGCTTTTATGTACTTGGATCATGTTAGGTTTTCTAGAAAATCATCACTGACCTGGTTGCTCACTTTTTGGTCATTGTTGGATGTTGATGTTTTAGGTTTTTCTTTTCTTTGTGTTCCTTGATTATTCAGGAAATTGTATCTCTCATTTATGTTAATAAGTACTGATGTAGCAACGAGACATTTTGTGTTAGTTCATGGTGAGAAAATCAAAACTCTCATAAACTTTCTAAAAGTTTATGAGAGCTATTTATGCCTTCCTTCTATATTCCTTTTCAGATTCAGTGATCTAAACTTGCACCTTCCTCCTGATTCTTTTCCTTTAGGGTAACTTACAGGTTTTATCTCTTAACTGTTGAAATGGACCGCTATACTTTTTTTCACTGAAGATGTAACACATTTCCATCCTTCCGACTGTGTTTCTCAGATCTTGCTCTCTCTGTGTATTTGGTGGAGAGTGGAGTGGGGTGGATTTCTGTTTTCTAAAAGCCTCAACTGCTATAGGAACTTGATCATATGTGAACCATCAGATTTCATTTTAGTTTTTTTTTCAGTGGTAGAGGAGTAAAACCTAAAGATGTAGACTGACTGAACTGTAAAGCTTCAGAAACTAGAAGACAAATAGAATGAATCCCAAATGTGCTATGGAAAAACAAAGCCCTTTTGATATGGAAGGGCCTACCTTTTTAATGGTGCTCTCTTGGGGCGATGTTCAGTGAATCTAGCACTGTTGCACGGTGGTATACTCAGGAGCAGGATATAAGAAAGGGCCCCTAGTGTAGCAACAAAGATTAAGGGTTTTACTGATAATGACCTAAAAATGAAACAACTTCTGTAGTCAATGCTGCTTTTGGGTATAGTGGACAAGAAATGGTATTAGCTTTTTGTGTGCTCTGAAAT
Source organism: Numida meleagris (assembly GCF_002078875.1). Lineage (NCBI taxonomy): Eukaryota > Metazoa > Chordata > Aves > Galliformes > Numididae > Numida > Numida meleagris. The sequence continues at coordinate 54,427,003 of NC_034413.1, forward strand.
CACAGTATTTTATCTCTACAAACTCAGTTGGTTTTTTTTTTTAAAGGTAGGTTCTCCCCCTTTTTTTTAACTGGGGACAAACTATGAAAATTTGTAAAACATCTATGCAAAATCTCTGCTGTGTTCACACGTAAGTGGCGTGTTTTTATGGTTCACTTGTTGCCTTCACTGGCTGTTGTCAACATTATCCATGTTTCTGAAACCCTTGTGTGATCTCAAGGAGAAAAAGGAGGGGGAGGGAAGAAAGAAAATAGATTTTTTGCAGCTTAGTTTTTTTTTATGGAGCAAATACATTGCTAGTATCAGGCTTATATTTGTGTAAAAAAACAAGTCTGTTTTTGCTGCATTTTGGAATTAATACATATGAAACTTTTTGCTAGCTATGTGTGAGGTTTTGGTTACAATAAAACTTAAGGATTCACTCACAGTTAATGAACAGTCCCCTCTGCTTTCCTGTTCAGAACTGAATTGCTTATTTTAGCAGGACAGAGCAATGAAAAGAATGTTCCATTAAACTAATTGAATATTGTCTTAAGCTGTGAAAGATGTGGAAAATTCCGTTAAGGATATCGCTAAAAACAAACCAAAAAAAGATGGCAAACACTGCATGCTGGATTCCTCCCTCTGTACAGTTAGTAAACTGAAACATTTGCGTATCAAAGTATTTCTGGTTTAAGTATCAATAGCAGCTGACTGAAACTGCACCAGGAATTTGCGGTCCAGTCAGATTAGATCGTTATCTTTAGACTTCTATCTTTCCACTCAGGGATAAGAGTTTGGTTGCCCTGATTCATTTAATCTTTGCTATTTCTATTTAATCACAAAATTGTCACTAAAAGTAAATCCTCAAGAAAAGATAAAACCGAAGTGATTATTAGGACATGCCTTAGAAATGTATGGTGATTATTTTCATTGAGAAGAAATTTGACAAGCTGAAATAAGGTTGTTGGATGCTCCCGCACCCCACTTTATTTTTTACCCTGAAGAGAAACAGGAAAAATGTTTGGGTCTCCTATATTCAAAAGTTCAAAAGTGTTTCTTTAAGATTTCTCTTAAAAACAGGCCTTACTATTAAGTTTTCCTAAGCTGTTCAGCAAGTATGAAGATGGGTGAGTATTTGGCAATTTGGTATTCACTTCATTACAGTATTCCAGGAACTCCAAAATGTGGTGAGGAATAAAATAAATTTCCTTGAATGACCTGTGGGGTTACAATCTGTTAAATTCTGTCAAATTAAATATATAATATATAAACCGTCATTATAACAAATAAATGTTAGAATCATCTCAGTAGAGTAGGCATGGGGCAGGGAGAGAACAGTGTTGCTGTTCAGACACTACGAGTCCCTTAGGGTGTCAACTTCAACCAAATTAAAAAATGTGTGCCAGCCTCAAGTTGGCATGCTTGAGTTCACTTCACTCCAGTCAATGAGGCACCTTAGCGCAGTAAGCACAATAGAGACAAAGACATGCCTTGCAACTGACAGAGAGAGAAAAGAGTCCTTTGAGATGAAATGTTAACATAAGAAGTGAAAATGGTTTGTGGTAGTCTCAAGCTGGCTCTTTTGGGTTCACTTTCCTATAGTTACTGAACTATAGTGCTGTACCTTAACAGAGGAGTCTCAATAAAATTAGAAAGATATCCTAAAAAGGACAGAAGACGAGAGAGAGTAAAAGAGAAAGAGAGAGAGGGAGAATTCTTTTGATAAGAAGCTTAACAAAAGTGGAAAAAAATGGTTTATGTGAATGTTAGTTTTCATGGCAGTCTCAAGCTGACACTTGGGCTCCCTTTATTACAGTCAGTAAGCTACTTTAGCAAACAAAGGAGAATGGAGAGAGGGATGGCTGGAAACAACAGAAAAGGAGAGAAAGAGAGACTTCTTTGACAGCAACAACACAAAATCTCTGCTTGTTTTTCCATTTTTAAAACATTTCCTGTAAGGCAGAGAAACACAAATGTCTGAATCTTTGTGAGGTTACTTCATAGATAATTAAACAACTTAAATGCTGAGATTTTAAATTTGCTTAAGCAACATAGCTGCTTAATTGAGCTCAATAAATAGATAGAACAGGGGCAGTGAATTGCTGCCTTAACTTCCTAAAAACAATTTTCTTCAGCTTGCTGTTTTCAAATATTAATAAATAACCAGGAAATTGTACATTCTATTGTAGCGTTGAATCCATTTTAAATTCTCATCATATATAACAATACATTGGAAATATAACCAACAGAATATCTCTATATATTTAATGCAGTCAGTAGTGCTGAAAACTTAATGGTTGCAAGTTTATACCTACATCACGTGATTTATCAGAGAATCTAGCTTTCTAAACAGATACAAGAAGAATTGCTAAACCATCTTTTCTCTCAATCCGGTCCTTTGAGTTTTAGGTATTTAATTCAATCTAGTATTTCAAGTTTTAGGTATTGAAGTTCTGCCTCTGACCTCTAGTTCTCAGAATGCATTGGAAAGGAAATATGTTTGATTAGCTTCCTCAAATTTAAGCTTTGCAAGGTGAACATGAGAGTAAAAAGACTTCAGGTCTATTGTACCCGTTAGGTAAATATATGAGGTAAAGTAAACCATACCCATCAAAGCTGTAATTAAAAGACATGAAAATTGTCAGATTTTGAACATCATCTATTCACTACAAAATGGACCATTAGATATCTGGCTGACAAATGTTTTCATTCTGAACCTAATGTGCACTGATCATATGTCATCTGCAAATTCTGTAGAGGCACACTCTGGAAAGGAAGGGAAGTCACAGTCACAAATTATTCTTGCCCTCCATTAGGCAAATTGTCAAGTTTATAGAATCAATAGAAGATTCTTTATAATACATAAATTGGTAGGCATCCATGAGCAAAAGCAACTGGATAACCAAAGATGAAGCTTAATTAGAGAAGAACTTGCTTTTACTGATAGTGGATTATGAAGATACACTTCTAAGGAAACAACACTGAAGCTTCCAGCTTCTTCATTTTGTGATGTAAAATCCACTGCATTCTGACTTTCCTTGCCTTTTAATAAAATTTCGGTATGGAGGGAAAGAAAGCTTTGCAAAGAAAGATAAATGTTAATCTATTAACCAAGATGAATATGTTTATAAAAGCCTGACAGAAATATTTAAAAATATGCAATAAGTAAATGGAATTTGCAAATGGAATAGAAAATAGGAAAAAAAGAAGTGACATGCGAACAAATTTATCTGTGCTTTTTGGTAAAGCATTCATACCAGCCTTATGCTGTTTTTCACACTGTATGATTGTTCACTGAAGTTATTGTGATACATCTGCTCCATAATGACTTAGTTTGAAATGTTTGAAGACCTGTATAACAAGTAAGTAGCAAATTACATCATTCAATACAATAAAATTTAATTCATGCTAAGAGTCAGGAAACTTCAGCAGTTCAAAGTTTTTCATTAATTTCCTTCAGCTATTCAAATATTCAAGAAAAACCTTTAAGATGTTAGAAAATCCACTGATACTTCCAAATCTTCTTGGATTGGTCTCTCAGACCTAAACTTCAGTTATTTGTTCTTTGAAAGGCTCTTTGAAAGCCTTTGTCAAAGGCTGAGGACACCTGAGGATTGAGTTCTATGTATCAGGTCATAGCTAAGGGATTATAAATCAGTTAAATTATATGTGAATTCTGCAGAAAAAATGTTTTCTGTATCTGTAGCCTGGCCAGTATTAGTCAGAAGAACATAGTGAGCAGATGGTGAAAAAGAAGTGAAGAAGATGGTACTTCTTTCAGCAGTGAAAATGTGCTTTTGTGATTCAGATTAATAATGGCTGTCTGGATTTTTTTTTTTTTTTTGGATGATAATGTTCATGAGGGGCTACCACACATCCATGGGGCTTTGACAGCAGCAACATTCATGACCAAATTTTGTTTGCTTTTTTACTAATCCATGAAATTGTGACAACGCTCAACTTTCTATCAGCATATTTAGTGCTGAAAAATGGAACTTTTAACTTCAGCTGGATGAAGAAACAGGAGTGAGAACTACGAAGTGAGAACATTATTCAAAAATAAGAGAATAAAACCAAAAAGGAGAATACTAGAGAACACTGAAGCAAAAGAATGAGAGATGAAAAGAGGCTGGATAAGGAAAGCAATAAGTTGGCTGTCACAAGATAAAGAGGAATGCTTGCATCAAGCCCAACAGTGCTGGTCCTGCATTATGGAGTCCATTGAATTCTTGCCCTGCATTTTATTGACATCTGTTTTGACTTGATGAATAACTCAGTCCCCAAGTTTAGGTGATTTGAGAGAGTAGTTCCAAATTAACCAAATTATTTACTACCTGTGATATGAAAACAATCAAGTTTAATCGGTAAGGGTGAAAAACAAGCGGCAAGAGTAAAATTGTAACACTAAATCAAAATATTCATTTTTCTGCCTTACTAATGTGGGGGTGTGAGAGAGACAGACTGACATCCATCTGCTTGGACTACAGAGACTAATCTGAACAAACATGCAGCATACTAAATGCTCCTCCCAACCCCTCAAGAATGAGCACTTCTGTTTAGCATTATTGTATGCCATCCAGTTTTCTAAGCTACAGAAATTCTGATGTACCCCCAGACAGTTCATGTAAATGCTGTTAATGATTACTGTCCACTCTGCCAAAAACAATACTGATGCTGCTACTTTGCTTCATGTAATTCTTTCTTTTGCCACTGGTTTGTAATGAGCCTTGAAGGAAAACTGCAGCAGTAAGCACCATCTCCCTCACCTCCCCTCTGTGTTTTGAGTGATGACTGTTTCTGACATAAAGGCTCTAGCTCTTTAAACTTAGATGTGCTGTTAATGTGTCTTTTTCCAAAAAAGTGATCTTACTTGTCAAAGACAGTTTTGGTGTCTAGAAAAAGTGAAGAAAACTTCTGGGGTTTAAGGTAACATCTTTTGGCTTAGTTTTAATTTACATTTCATGATCAACTGCATTTCTTAACAGCAAGTACGCCGAGTTACTGTTGAGACATGTACTGCACTAGGTGTGATGCCTAGAAAACAGTTTTTCTTCCACTTGTAAGGAAGTAAGAAGAATTATGGGTAGCGTTCAAGAGTGATAGGACAAAAAGACATTTTTGTGCTCCTAGCGCTAGCATACGGGAGAGGAGAGTGTATTTCTGGGAGCCCAGGTGTCCTGCATGGTAGTTCATTTACGAGTAGGATATAATAAAGCTGTCTTGTGTGTGCTGTTGCTTGACTGTGTCTGTAACATGTTCTATCACCACTACTGTATAATGTCCAAACTGAATTAATACAACTGGAACAGATGCTAAATGATGGTACCCAAGCCACTTATGTCCTGTTTTACACTTCATTTTGTGATCAGTGTGAAACTGTGTGAACATTTGATATCCATCTTGGATTTTCATCATGTGACCTCATATTTATAGGCTATAAATCCATATTCAACTACTGAGCTGATTTTGGTATTAATTCTCTCAACTGCATACATGAGACAAAATGTTTGGAAATAACCTTTGATTAAATGTGCTTACAGGAATGACTACTGAAGAAACTGAAATATTATATTTAATGTAATACCCTAGCAGTGGAGAAAAAAGAAAGCGAGGGACTCTCTATATATACTTTTGTAAACTTCTGAGCGTGTTCTACGTAGACTTGAACTCCATTCACAGGATTTGAGAAAAAATCTCCAAAAACATGTACAAAACTTGTTTCATTACTGCATAGATTCCTGTTAGAAAAATAATTTTAAAACCCCTTCATTATTGCCTGTCTTTCAACGGAAAGTCCCTTTTGTCTGTTGAAGATTTAAAAAAAAAGCAGCTGTATTTTATATATTTTCCTTTCACACAGGACATTCAAACACCTCACACTTCCATTCATTGTCCTACAGATTTTCCTTTCTTAAATCAGCTCGTCTTCCCCTTCCTGTTTGCAAAGTGAAAGTATTGATAAAACACTGCATTTAGTTATTTGTGCTCCTCCCACCCCATTAAATACATGAAATGTCATTTCAGATGATTAGTTGTTCCCCATGAAGATTGTTGTTTACTTCATTATTAGCAGTCATTGTGATGAAATGGGGCAATCTTAACCTCTTTGAGCAGAATTCTCTACATAGTACTTTTGGCAGTAGCCATGGGAACCTGAAGTTTTGATGATTTTGAACCCACAGATTCTTTTTGCATTTTAATAGGATGGACTTTAGTGGTCATAGTGTAGTCTGGTTACCCAAAGTGAGCTTTGTATTGTAGGAGGGTAGTAAGGCACAGTATAACATGAAGAAATTACTTTGCCTTTTTATTCCTCAATATGTTCCAGAAAATGGGTTTTAATACTGGCAGCCCCTCTGAAGTACTGTCAAGATTAATAGAGTGCTGAAAATGCTATTTCTGTAAATATGGAAGATTGCGTTATGCATCAAAGCCTCCTCTGGAAGGACTACATGATTAATCTTAGCTTACATGTGTAGCCATGCTGATTCCAGTGGGTTATAGTCCTGTTGCAGAGCAATATCTTGTTACATACAGACAGGTTACCCATGATTCTGCTATTCACATGAATGCTTTCTTCCTCTCTGTCTCTTTAAGAAATTGAATCTTCATTGACTCACAGATGACTGTATTGGATTCATAAAAAAGTCTTTCAGCTCTCCCTGGGCATATGCTATATCATGAATTGTCTCCTTAAAGACAGCAGGCCACCTCATTATGGTTACAATAGACAAATTCCGTAGCATGTGGTCTGCTTTTATGGCCTTGACTTGTACATTTTTTACCTCAGAGACTTGCCACTCATGTTGACACAGATTTGTTGTGTGTGATGAAGTGATAAAATCAATGAAGAGGACACATGTGCTTCTCTAGCTTTCAGAAAGACTTTATTATTTATTGTTTATTGTTGTAACTTAAATCCACTGAACAATTTTCTGCAAAGGTACATTTACTTTTTGGATTTGTTTTATTCTGCCTGCAGCTTAGAAGGTGCTCTTAGTGCATACTGTACGTGTTAGCTTTCCAAAAGTTACAATGGAAAAAAGGGAATATAAATCTATATGCCTTGGCAAGAACTGTACCCAAGGGAAGGTGGAGGGAGGAGAAGCATTAAGTAAACAATTTTAGAAAAACAAGCAACCGAATGCTAAGTATTCCTGTGTTATTATCTTTTGGTCCAGCAAAATACATTGTTATTTAAAGGGATACAGAGAGCCAAGAAAAAAAAATTATTCTTGTATTTTAAGACATATCAGTAACTAGAGCTCTCTGATAAAATTTTCATCATTAATTTTGGCAGTTAAAAAAAGTAAAAACACCTGTTTACGGTAAAAAAAACAAGCAAAAAATTTACTATAACACGGGCTGAAGAATGTCAGTGTAATTTCTGAGAAAGCTGAACATCTTGTGGATCTGTACAGCACCTACTGTTGCATGTACCTGGGGAGAGAACCTAATAGTCAGTTTGGGAAGTCTAAACCTCTAAAAAGCTTCCAGCTTTTTTATTTAATTAGCAGTCTTTGTTCAGCTTCTCTCTCTCCCTCTCTGCTTTCTTTCAGAAAGGAGTGAGTGAAGAGCAAATGGCTGGCATCAAGGTAAGGAAAACAAGAATGAGGCATGTTCAGTCAGTGCAGAAAGAAAACGTACTGAAATATTCTAGAATATGCTGATGATAAAAATTATGCTGTAGGCATAAAGGGTATGGCCATAGAGAAGTTTGTCAACCACCCTTGTTTTGGCTATGTGTAAGAAAAGATTTGAAAGGAACTACTGTAGAAAACAAACTTTCATTTTACTTTGCAGAAGCATTCATAATATGACAAACTGTGGTAAGGTATCTTAGTCCATAGGTTTTTGTATTAGGTATTGAAGTCATTTCCCATGGTCACGGACTCAGCTGTAATAAGCAAGGGGACAAGCTAAATTTTGGATGCGTTTATAATCAGCCTAGGTTGGTGAGAGCACCGACATTGGTAAAATACTGGTAATTATTCACATTTTGATGTTATTTGCAAACATTTTTAAAGCTTTCTATGGAACAGGGACATTTTTGGCTGTTACAGATTGCTTGTCCATTTTCAGATTTACCTCTTCTTTACCTTTAAGAGTGACATTAGACAAATCACCTGTTTTTCTTGCTTCTCACTCTCATACCGATCAACTTAATCCATGTGAGCTGCAAATTCCACCCAAGTGTAATTCTGTGGGAGCACTGAAAAGAAAAGGAAAAATCAGATTAGAATGATTTTGAAACTGAATCTGAACTGGTTGACCAGTCTTGATTCCTGGCTGGTGTATTTAGAAGGCTTTCTTTGAGAAACATAACTGATTGCAGTCAGTAAGTTGTTATCAATATCTGGATTCTCTGGAAGAAATAGATAAAAAGATGAAACAACTGGGTCAATCTGAAATTTGGGGAGACGGAATGAAAAATTTGACAGATCAGATGAAAAAGTCAGACTTGCTGGAAGACTGACCTCTGCCTTGATTCAGGGCATCTGACCACGGCTTTTTATGATAGCATGAAACATCAGTGTCCTGCTCGGCTTCTCTCTACCCCAGGACACGCATTACATCATGTTCTTATTAGCCAGGATTTTTATAGCTGAGGACCTTGCTACTGGGATACAAATATAGACCACTGCAGTGCATCATTTTTCTGAGGGCAGAATATGGTGGCTTCTCAGAAGTATGAAGTGGTGCAGCATATAGAATGCAGAATGTGATTCGAGAAAGAAGCATAGGCTTATGCTCAATGAATTGCATTTGCTATCTGTTTGGGGTCTTTTTTTTTTTTATATGGTTAAGATTAGTCTTACACTAAGGACTCTTCTGCCTACCCACCAGATATAATATGTCAGGAATTCTACAGTGAAAAGGTCAACTTTAGCAGTCCTGCCCAAAAGGATGGATTAGAAAGGAATCCAGGTTCTAAATACTTCCTCTGGAAAACAATAGACATCAAACCAGCCCATGTTCTGCTGTCTCTGCTGAGACAGCGTGCCATCAAAAGCTCTTCCTCCACTTTCACAAATGCCTTCCAATTTTTTTGTAAATTTTATGTAAAACGATCACTATATCAAAAGTACATAGTTTTGGAAAGATTTTGCAAAGATTTTCAATTCATTTATAGAATAATAGAATGTCAGGCTGGAAGGGATCTTAAAGATCATCCAGTTCTAACCCTCTACTCTGGGTAGGGTTGCAAGCCACCAGATCAGGCTGCTCATGGCTCTCTCTGACCTGGCCTGGAACACCTCCAGGGCTGGGGCATGCATAACTTCCATGTCTGGCCTGTGCGAGTGCCTCATCACCCTCAAAGTAAAGAATCTTTACTAACATCTAACCTAAATCTCTCATCTTTTAGTTTAATGTACTGTACTGGAGGGTTGAAATGAGATCTCCCCAGAGTCTCTTCTTCAGACTGAACAAGCCTAACTCCAGCCCTCTCATCATCTTTGTGGCCCTTGGGGGCCCCAGATCTGGATCCATTACTCCAGATGGGACCTCACAAGAGCAGAGGGGAACAATCTCCTCCCTCTATCTGCTGGCCCTCCCTCTTTTCATGTAGCCCAGGATACTGCTGGCCGCCTGGGTTGCAGCCACACACCACTGGCTCATGTTCAGCTTTTTGTCCACCAGGATCCCCAAGTCCTTCTCCACAGGGCTGCTTCCAGTGAGTTCTCCCAGTCTGTACTTATATCTGGGGTTACCCTGACCCAAGTGTAACACCTTGCAGTTGGCCTTGTTGAACCCCATTAGGTTCACATGGGCCCACTTCTCAAGCTTGTACAGATCCCTCTGGATGGCTTCTGTTCGTTCTATTGTGTCAGCTGCACCACTCAACTTGGTGTCATCAGTAACCTTGCTGAGGGTGCATTAGATCCCCTTAAAATGTTAACTGTATAAGATTTTAAGCAGATTTGGCAGAGCAGTCTTGGTGAAGAAAGTGTAGAAATAGGTTAGGGAATAAGTTAAGATTCTAAGGAACGAATCAGCTCTCTTCACCTTGTTTGTTCTTTCATTTGCATCATCTTAGAGAAATGTAGATCTTTACTGCACTGAGCCTTAAAAACTTACTTTTAGCTTACTGTACATGGCCTTGCTGAATCCAGTGAGACTATCTGTAATGTGTACAGTTAAGCATGTGCATACACCATTTGTGAAGTCATGACATATTTTTAAATTAGTGACTAGGATACGGAGGCCATGGTTTTTGATGGTGACCCCCTGTGCTGTACACCAGTAAGAGAAGTTACTTTGTCTATGAATTTTTAATAAGTTCTGAGAATAGAAATGTTGAGGTGCTCAAACCCAACCCACTATGAATTTCAGGGCGTGCAAAGTCATGCAAAACATTTCTTAAGCAAGTCACCCCTCCCCACCGCCACCCCGCACTCCCCAACTGTGTGAAATGTTTGAAAAAGTGTATGCTGTCTAGTGCACTCTCAGTCCTTAAGAGGGATGTGATTATTCTCAATTGAGGCACTTAAATACCTATAGAATTACAAAATATTATAATGCATACATCTTGCTTTATGTTTGTCAAGCACAATGAGAATTTGAAGAAAAAAACACAAACTGGTGTACTAAAAATTGTACCAGCCCTATTCTCAGTTTTGAGTGACTCAGTCCTTCAGTGTTTCACAGTATTATCCAATGCTTTTAGAATGATTTATTTATCAATGTATTTTGAAACCTTTTTTTTTTTCCATTGTCTCTAGCTGCAGTTTTATTGAATACTCATGTTTACTTACTGAAGTGCATTTCACTTGGAATGGAAATGCAAAACATTAGTGCAGGCTTTGTGAAATTTACCACTTCTCTGATATGTGAAAAGTACTTTAGATAAGGACATCGCTTCAATAGTGCTGGGGGGAAAAAACCCCATAAGCTCTTCAAGCAAATATAGACTGCTTATTTGTCAGTGTTGTCTATATTTATCAGGCTCAATGATTCGGTATGCTTTTTGTCAGAGTTAAATTATACTGATTTCCTCAAAGATTATTTCTTTTTTTCTAGCTGTATTGAAAAGTATTTTTTCTTCACTCTGCTGCTTCTATTTGTCCATAACAAGAATGTAAACCTAGTATTTCAAGTGAGCTAAGCTATGAAGGGCTGTGCAAAACCAGGTGCAAAATGTTAGTTTTTTACTTCATCTAAATATTATTTGTCTGAATCTCTTGTTGGTTTGTCCTGATTTTCCATCTCATTAGAATTTTACTCACTCTATTTGAAGTTTAGATATTTCCATTATATAAATTACCTTTTCTTTTTAAAATATGTATGCTATAGGCTAGATCTCTACATTTTGTTTAAATGGTAAATGGAAATGGCATTTGTAATCTACAAAGCATTAAAACTGCTTACAGATTACTTACATCAGTGGCTTATAACCTTTTTGATTTGTGGATCCCTAAGTACTTTTCAGTGGAGGCATGCATCTCTGTGCATCAAAGGTTAACTTACTGCAGCAGGCTTCCTTTTCATTGCAAGGTTCTGTGAACCCAAAGAGTCTGCAGACCACATGTTGAAAATTATTGATCTACATTATTTATATATGACTTGTTCACTGCTGAAGGGTTCCTGCTTTTGAGATGATTCAGTAACACCATGCAATAGTTTTCAGGAAGGAATTTGAAAAAGAAAATGTAACCCTTAAAAGGGGTGTCTTAGATCAATAAGATGTTTCCAGGATTCAGGAATTAGACATTCTTCTTGCCAGTAATGATAGAATCTCAAAAATAATAGCTGGTTGTCAGTTGTATATTTTACTTCAGCAGTAGTTTGCAGTGATTCCACGCCTGCAACAGTTGGACAAATCAATTCAGTGCTTATTTAATATGTGCCATTCAATTTGCTTGGTGGCTGCCATTCACAGGATTCCTCTTGCATTGAATTGTTTTAAAGATATTTCTGTTGACTAAAGAAGACTATCCCAGACAGGGGTCACATGTTTCTTTTTACCAAGAAAAACTGAGGGATGGACTTGTTTGACCTGGAGAAGAGAATGCGCCGGGGAGACCTCATTGCAGCCTTCCAGTGCTTAACAGGAGTACTTATCATCAGGAGGGAGACAGAATTTTCTCATGGTCTGATAGTGATAGGACAAGAGAGAATAGTTTAAAAGAGGGGAGATTCAGTTTAGATATCAGGAGGAAGTTATTTTCTCAGAGGGTGATGAGGCCCTGGAACAGGTCATCCAGAGAAGCTGTGGGTGCCCCATCCCTGGAGGAGCTCAAGGCCAAGTTGGAAGGGGCCTTGGGCAGCCTGATCTGCTGGGTGGCAACCAGCCCACAGCAGGGGGTTGGGACTGGCTGATCTTTAAGGTCCCTTCCAACCCAAGGTATTCTGTGATTCTCCTTTGGGCCTTCAGTGAATTCTGATGCAATATAGGCTATGGGTCTGATCTTGAGATAAACAAAGCAGCTCTCCACTACTTAAATTGAAGGTGGGTGCTTTGGGAGGTTCAAACCATTCCTTCATTTTCCTCTTCATCAAGCAAGTGGAAATTGTACAACAGTATAATGCAATTGTTGGTCCTATGGAACTGCTTTTAAAACATTTCTTGGTTTCTCAGGATTTCTAGTAGGCAACAGGCTGACTTTTCTCTCTGGTAGGCAGGTGCACTGCAGTGAGTGACCAGGATCTTTGAGGCTTTCATCAGTACATCATGAGTCAAATACAATAGAAATTTTTTAAACATTGAAATATGAATATCAAATACTAAGGTATAAAATGAACACCTTTTCTTCAATATTAATATGACCAAACAGCTGATTTGTTTGATGTGTTTTTAAGGTTACATTGAGTAATGTTAGAGATGCTGAGTTTCACACACTAGTGAAGCTGTCATTTTTCTCAGCACTATATCACTTCTTGAGATGGTCTCATTCTCTGCACTTTCTGGGCTTCCTAGCGTGCAAAGTTGTTACATGAAATTCTTTTAAATGCTAAGAAAATCCGCTTTTCTTTTTTGATTTGTTCTTTGCTCACTTGCCAGCAGCTGATTTTACTGCTTTCAGCAGATGATAAAAATGACAAGCATGAGGCTAAATGACTCTTTATGGAGGAACAAGCAATAAGTAAAATACTTATTCTTTATGTCTTTAAAAAAATAGTTTATAATAACAAATGTCAATACACAATTAAGCAATTTGTCTCAGAAAATACCAAATGATTTGCTTATAACTATAGTATACTTTTGGCAAATTGTTTTTTTTTTAAAAATTAACTTCAAGATTTTGTTTATATATGAGCTTTCTGGGGGGTCTTCCTGCATAGGACGCCTGTTTTTAGGCCATGCTCTCTCAGAGAAGTGTCTATACAAATAGTCATTCTGAATAGTCATTGCTGATTCTGTTATTTGATTTGGGATTAAGCAGTCTGTTGCAAACCATCTGTTTCCCTATGCATGTGCCCTTGAGGTTAGATTTCCACAGATACTGCCCCACAACTTTAGCCAGTGCTGGAAAGTTCAGAACAAACCAAGACATATGCCACTGAAACTATATGTCATATCCTAGAGGACTGGCTTTTTTTTTGCATCAGTGCCCATGTTGGAGTAAAGCTTACTCTCTCTCACTGCCACTGATTGAGAACCCTGCTGCTTTTGACCAAAAACCACGAGGCTCAGGAATACATCCTTTGAGGATGTTTGAGTGGTCAGTGCTCAATGAGTGCACAGAAAGCTCCTTCAGCTTTTTAGGTGGCAGCTCTCCTCAGGAACTGGTTCCTTTGACAGATGCTGCACCACCTGGGACTAGCCCAAACTGCTGCTGTTGCTCTGCCAGCTTCCTTAATAGTCTCTGTAACAATTACAGTCAAAAGATAATATGATTTGGTGTGGGTCCAGGGTTCAGCAGCACTTTGGAGACTTGCAGAAACCTTACGTGATGGTGTCTCATTCCTGCATGCAATTAGTTTTCATGCGTGTCTGTTCCTGCACTGGTGTGCAGGCACTAGGTGCGTGTGCAATGCATGTGTTTCTAACAAAGGACCAGCGGTGCAGTGAAGCCCAGGGTAGTTTGGGTGTCAAAAGGAACTCAGGACAGAGAGTGGGTGCCAGAAGGCACAGCAGAAACCAGTGTGTGATTAAGTGTCCCTCAGGGCCATGTCCTTGCAGCTGCTGGAGCCTGGGATGCTCAGGACACAACTGTGTCACACACCATATGGGGCTGCTCAGGTCTACGCCAGCCCTCTGAAAGCTAAGTGCAAAAACAGACACAAAATAGTACATCTGAGTCATAAGTCCTCTTTATTTCGGCTTGAGGATATAAACTAATTCAGGTTTTGTTTGGCTTTGGAATTCCATGGGCATAACTGTCTCAGGGCTGGTTTCATGCCATATTCTGTACATTTATGCTGCATACAGCCTGATCTACAGTCTAATTATCCATTAAAAATGTCAGAGTTCAGTTCTGTTGTTCAGCCAACAGGATGGACAGTCTTGTCCAGCATTATTTATTTGCAGTTTTTCTACTCTAGATTGTGTTTGTTTCAAGGGTTGCCTAAAATCCTAATTTCTGAAAGTGTTCATAATGGGGGATTCTTTTACTGCCAAGTCTTACTGAGCGTTAAGTGATTTTTTTGTGGGATTTTTTGTTCTTTGATGCGAAGGGCAAGTTTAGAAACGTTTTCAGTTTTACTCATCAATCCAGCTGCAGAAGTATACTGATGTTTCTATACATTGGGGTGGAAATCTACTAGCTCGGACCTCGTACACACAGCAAATCTGCATTTGTACATACAAACCAGATGACTGGTCAAGTTAGTATTTGCAAATTGCCCTGTTTATTCACAAAATTGCAGTTTTATATGTGCAAAATCGATGTGCTTGCAACTTTTGTGGGTTCTATTAAGGGAAGCTTGCTACAAATGTGTCCCCTAAAATTTACTTTTTGATTAAAAATACTTACTAGGCAATCCTCCTGATAGAGTCTCCCAATTTACATTTCCAGGTGAAAAGGAGGCTTTAAAACCGTTAAAAGCAGCCATGGAAACAGAGGCCGCACAGAGCTAGGCAGTGACACAGGGCATCACATCTAAGAGGCACATTTAAGGGGGAGCTTGTCAAGAGCAGAAAATGATGCTTGCTCGTACAGTAGAAATAGGACTAGACTGCTGATGTGATCTGATACCGGAAATATTAGGATCCAAGGAAAATGGGGAATTTTCAATTAAAAAAAAACTTCCGTTTTTATTTTTTTGTCTTTCCTCTTCCTCTTCCCAGAAGGGGATTTTAGGAAGAATTGCGCAATTCCATTTATAAGCAGTAATTTCATTTTCAAATATGTGATGAAGTAGTATTTGCGGCATTGTTTAAAATGGTATTTCTCTGGAATTTCAGTTATGCAGAACACATAGTAGTGTGCATTTTGAAAAATGTAGTCCTAGGCTTAAACAGTTCCTGCATCTGGGGGTGCTGTGGAGTATTTGTACAGAGATGTGCACGTGCCTACCATGCGGGTATTTGGACCCAGCTCAGCTGTACTAAAAACAGCGGAGTTGTATATTTTCACAAGATGATTGCTTTTGTTAGGGAATTTAGTAAGGCCGTATTTAGAAATCTGTAAAAATTTAGATTTGGTGTTTGTGTTATTACTAGCATTTTACTATATTACATGCACTGTAAGGAATAGAAATGGATATGAACTTTTGCTTTTTTGGAGGAAATGATTTTTCAGCTTCTGTAGAAGTCTAGTGCAAGTATTGCTTCTAATGAATGTTTCTGGAGTTCCTGTTGATTTACAAGAAAACATTCTATTAATAGTCCAACTTCCCCCAGTTTTTTTAGTATCTTCAGGTTGAGTGTGATGTTATTCCATTCTTACATTACATCTGTATTAAAATGTGAACAATCTGCAGTTATTAGATTCATAAAAAACCCTAGCAGTGTTTTATGTGTGCCAGTTAACTTATATAGCATACATCCTCAAAAAAAAAAATTAAATTCGGGAAGCAAGCAGTCCCTCATTTTGTTTCCTAAAGTGTCTAGATTTAGGCAGACATTGGCAGCAAAGAGACCATTTCCCTCCACCTTCACATTTTTCCTGGTACTGTACAGCAAGAAAGGATTTATTCTAACCCAGTCTCTTGTTGCCTTCTGGCCTGTAAGAGCATGAGTGAACCTTATGTAATGGTGACAGCTTTATTCTTGTTTCCCGAGGACATGTTCACAATGAAATGCTAAAATGTGTATGTTCTGGATTCCTGAGGCATCATGGATGTTCATCTCATAAGTAAGGAAAACAGCTTGGCAATTCAAAGCAATTGGGAGAGGAATTAGCTCAGACAGGAGATCTTGTGGCTCGCACTGTAGTGTTGCTTATGGGGAACATCAAAAGCCTTTTCCCCCAAATACATTAACGCATTGAAGGCTTATTTTAGAGGAGCTTGATTAATCTAGATGAAAGCATATATTTCAAGCAAAACCAGCACATTTATGAAGAAACTTTCAATGTTAAAAAAAAAAAAGTCCTTTAAAGAAATCATTTCATCTGTGCTGTACTCCAACAGAAAAATGATTCTACTCATCTTGTCTATCCTCATGACTCTTTTCCTGTCATCCTGGATTTAGTGGAATAAACTGTTTCACCTCTCATGCCTTAGAGCTCATTCTAATTTAGTTGAACTTGATTTCTAAGATTTTAGCACATTCAGGCTGGAATTTTCTCTTACCAATATCTTTTTTTCCCTCTTCCTAGCTTTTTCTAAAGCAACTTCTTCCTAATTTGTAGGAGTAAGAAAAGTGAAAAAGAGATGATGTTCAGCCAAATGCTAGATAGACATAGATTCTATAGGGGAAATTTATATCTGTGCAGCAAGTCAGCATGAAGTCTGTTCTGTATTTATTCCTGACTCGGTAGATCAAAATAGGAGAAAAAGCTGTTATCAGACCTTTTCATAGGGGTTAATATACTCCTTAAAGTATATGCGGCCACTGCAGAATGTTGTCCTTCAGAGTATACATGTGTATTAAGTAATCTTAAATAATGACACATCAAACTGGTAATGAGACTCACGTAAGAGAATATAAAGTCATTCTTCTTCGAGTTTTTTAAAGTTTTTTTAATAGACAGGATATAATGAGAATCAAAATAATTAAGTCTTATAGCGATTTTTCCCATTCTTTTTAGTATCCCATTTTTAGTCTGTCTAGCTTTATTAGTTTATTATGTAGCACTGATTTTACAGATAAAAATACCCCTCACCAAGTTTGCTGCTAACATCCACTTACAATAATGCAGAGCACTTGCTTCTTTTCCATTTTCTGTATATTTTCTTCAATAATTCAATAGTAAAATATGTAATAATAATAACTTAATAAAACAGTAAGTTTAGTGTTAATATCTCCTGTGCATTTTCATTTCTGTATTTCATTTACAGAGTGAATGGATGGAAACATTGCTCACCATTCTATCCCTTTGCATCTCTCTTGTTTCAGTCAGTAGAGACCATAGAAATGATCTTTATAAATTGCCTCTTTATTCCTAAAGAGGTCACTGTATTGTTCCACTCATGAAATGATCGTAAAGAATATTAAGAGACTGCATTCAAAATTAAGCCTATTAGAATATGCTGAACATATTTTTGTATGGCACAAACAAGCAGTGGAAAGAGTTCCTCTGAAAAGATTCTCTGCCTTGAATTTAACTTGCAACTAAGGCCAAAAAAATAGAAAAGGGAAAAAAATAAATTCCAAGAAAGCTGAAAAAGATCACCCTGAGACTTTTAAAATGTTTTTGGGGAAAAGTATGTTGTTTAGTACTGAGAAGTGATTGTTTCTACTGTTTCCACAGCTTCAGCAACCAGTCAAATCCACTTTAATTGCATATTTCCTTCTAGAGATGATTATGGCTAAGAACAGCTTATCCAAGTTTTGCTCATCTTCTTTGAAAGAAGCTACATCGGATGGAGATTCAACATAAGTTTGTGTATTAATTTTGTCAGTCCTCATGGCCTCATGTCTCTTGGCACGTAGCACAAGTGCTACTGGATGACCCAATGTTTTAACTGTCAGTCACTGTGAAGTGTTCTGTGAAACAGGCTTACAGCTCATAAACTGAAAGCAATCCTATTTACGGCGATCTCAAGATTCATAGATTGCTTGCAGCTTGTTACTGCTTAGCAATGCTTAAGGCCAGACAGTGATAGTACTATAGGTTTTGCTTGATGTTTCTTGGGTAGGGCTGGTCTTGTATGAATACCTGTAGTGTTTCATCCAGTATAATGGGATTAGACCTGAGGGTGACTATATCAGAGCTCCAGACATGTTTCTGCAATATATTGTACCTAAACAGGTCCAATATATTTCTTGACTCCTGGATTAGTAGATTTACAAGTATTACGCTTATTTCTACCGTGATGAATTTTGAAGGAAAAACAATCAATTTGCTATTAAAATAATTCTTCTGATCTTTTTATTCTTTCAGTTGTGTCTTTTCTTTATTGGTCGCTGTCTCTGTCAGCGTTTTTATTCTATTTGTGCTTTGCAGTTTGCTGAAGGTAGATGTACATTCTGAAAATAAACTTGAATCTATTAAAGTGGCTAACATACAGTGATGTCTCTGTTTTGTAAATTGAGTTCAGGCATAGGCTATCTATCTGTTTGGCAGCAGTGGAGGTGCCTTTTTGCTTGAATTTTACTGTTTAAGCTTTTAGAGTTGCTTTCGAAGGTGGAAGAGGGGTCAGGGTAGCATCAGATTCACACATTACTGTCTTTACTGAATTTATATGAATGACCTCCTTTGAAGATTGAAGAATGTGGCACGAGTATGCATAAAACCTCTCAGGCTCTGAGGAGTGTGATCTTTTGTCTTTTGTGCATGATCTTCTGGTTGGCTATTGATATGTTTTGCTATTCAGGGATGATGAATTTAGATACATTTGATTAAAGACAGAAATTAAAATTCAATAACCTCCACTTAGTGTCAGTGCACCTCTGCTGAGGACTCTCTAATGTTGCTAAAATTGTGGTGAGGTTAACTTGGTAGTTTTGTTTTATTGTGTTTTGGCTGTGACACCTAGCTTTGGAAATGGGCCAGCTGATGCTGATTACTGGCTCTCTCTAATCTGTCTAGATTGCATCCCTCAGCAGGGAGTGTGGATGCTCATTCAGAAAAGCTTATCCAATACGCTCCAGCACAATTAATATATATTTTCTGCTTTTCTCTAAGAATTGTAGTACATAAAGGACAATCAGCTTACTCATGAAATTGCAGTCACCAAGGGGGACTTAATAATGCAAAAGTAAGTGTATCCCATTATCTCCTTTCTCATTTTGCATAGCTGAAGTTATGAGAAACTAAATGCTGCACTTACAGCCTAATCCAAACACTAGAGTCAGTGGTGGATCTTGTGATCCTTAGTATGGTCAGAGTAATGAAAACGAAAAAGGCCAGAGTTTTCCGTTTTCTCCTCACTGGAAATCAGTGGTGGATGTGTAAGTAAGAAACACAGTTAGGGCACAAAGGGCAAGAGCATTTGTTCTTTTCCTAATTATCCTCTTGTCTTTGTTCCTAATGAATCTTTTTTTCCCCCAATACAACTAAAATAAAACACCTAGCACACTCTTTTCTGCAGCTGGAACAGAGGTAGTAGTCTTCCAGATGAGTAGCCAGCATGTAGGAGTGATTTTATTTATTTATTGTAAATACTAACTAGCTCCATTTTTTTGAAAGATGGCTCATAAATTTATTGCTCTTTGTATCCCAGAGCATTTGACCATACTAGTAATAAATATCCTTTACAAGTCCTTTGGTGATTTCTTTCAAATAAGTCTTTAACTTAGCAAAGTTGAATAAACAAATCACATATAAATCTCTTACTAAAAAGTATAGGTTGTACGTAAAAAGCAGTTTCTCATCCTGTGCCGTGACAATTTATAATAATGGAACACTTGTGATATTTTATTTTTCTATCAAAAATGAAATATGTTACTCCCCAGGCAAGTCAAATTTTGAGAAGTGAAAGTGATTATTGAATTCTCTCTCTCCAACAGAAATCTGGATGGAAAAGGAGAGCTCCTGTTGACTCAAATATGAAATGGATCAGAACTTTCAATTTAGCTGGGTGGAGAAGCCTTAGAATATATAAATCCTGTTAACAGTAACATGGATGGTGTCATTCTAAAGCCATGCAAATATCTGCTTTTGTGCTTTCTTACTGATATTATTGTAACTGAAAATATGGGTTTTTTTTTGTGCTGATCTTGGCAGATGGGGAAGGTATGAAAGAGCCGAGCTTACGGATTACTGACAAAGACATTTCTCTGGGGGGGTATTTTATGTCTCTCCTTTCTTCCTTCCCTGATTCCTGCTATCCTGGGCTGGCTTCTCCATGCAGCTGGGAGTGCTCTCAGAGGGAGTTGCCTCCTCGCTGGGTGCCCTGCAGCCAGCAGCACAGCCTCAGTCAGTTGGGCTTAGAAATCTTTGCATCAGACCTGTGAATCTGGAAGTCAATAATGTTTTATTTTTATGAGAGCATAGATTGTTCTGGCCATTCTTTTTGTTGCATATATTTATTTTTATATATTTATATGAAAGCAAGATAAAAATAGAATAAGTAGCAAAGATAGCAGAAAATATGGGACATTTCTTTCATTACTTTGTAAATGTCAGGATTTTTAAGAAATTCTTGTTCTTATTTTTTTTTTCTTTTTGGCCTATAAGCAAACATGAACATCGTGAGGCAGCTCTGATGCACAGCTGGCAGCTTGCATAACATATACAATATGGGCAGTAAGATAAGGTGCAGGCTCATTAACTTAAGAAACTAATATTAGATGCCTGGAATTTAAGTAGAAAAGCACAGCAATCATTCTATTTGAACCTATGAAATACACACAAACACATGCACATGTGACATTCAATTTATTTACGTATATCTATATGTATATGTGTGAATATAAAAATACATTAGGCACTGCAATTTTATAAGCTCTTGCTATGCCTGTACTGAAAATGAGTAGGTGATGTTTTCCTTCCTTGCATCTTTTTTCCTTTTACGTTATAATTAATTCTTTTTGTCTTGAGAGATAAAGATAGGACTCTTTTCCTTGGTGCGGTTCCAATAGAAGATAACTTGATGCATATAGCAGCTCGTCAGTCTGAGAACTGTTAAAATAAGGCCGAAAGAAAGAAAAGCTCCATTTACTGTGGAAACCCCTAGTGGGATGAAAACTATACTTCGTTTCTTTGGATAACAAAAGACACTTCCATGTCCTCCTGACTAGCAACTTTTTTTTTTTTTTTTGGACATAAAAGGCGGAATGAGGGGGCAAGCAATACCCTTAATTATAACCTCCTTTTCCTGAGAATTTTAGCCTACTTTACTTGCCCTGGCTTAGCAGGACATCCTGCTCTATTTTGCTTGAGTGATAAGAAATATCATTAGGGAGCATGAGCAAAGGGTTAATTTTCACCCTCAATGCCATGCAGTATTTGAGGAGGGACAGCGCTATGGAATGTGGCTCTGACCTCCTCATTGTTCCCTAATGCTGTTGGCGGGTTGCTCTGTGCATTTCCATGGCCTCAACAACTCACACTGTGGCAAGGGGGGATCATCACTCACCAGCCAAAGCATGGGACATCTTGAAGGATTGATAATAATAGTAATAGAATATACATTTTTCTAGGTCTCAAAATTGACATACTGTTGTCTTACAAAGACAAGAAAAGAATGTGGCATCCTTCTGTTTCTCAAGAGTTCGTGTTTGTCAGAGGACCAGAGTTAACATGGAGTTTTCTGATTTAGGAGTAAATATTGATTAGCAAAAATTTAAGTATCTTATATCTATGTGCCTATGTGTTGTTGTCACCGCTGAAGTTGTGCATTTTGTCATCACCTTTAATGCTGTAAAATGAAGTTAAAATTTTGAGCCTGGTGAAATAATTGTCATATTTCCTGGGGAAAAAAAATCTGGTCTGTTTTGTCTCTTTTAACAATCTTTATATCATTAAGATCTTCAACGTGCTTGCTGCTTCTGTTCCTTTTTTGTTCTCTTTTAATGTTGGTGTCATTGTCATGAAGGGGTAGGATAAAACATACACTGAGATCAAGGCAGGGGGTGGAGAATTTTGTTCTGACACCTCTGTTCTGAGGACTGAGCAATGATCAGGAAGGGTTTTTCTTAATCTTTTAAGAAAGGGCATTATGCGTCAGGGAATGGGTTGACTGGGAAGCCCAAAAGGCTGCAGTGGAGATGGAAGCAACCCTACAACTTCACTTTAATAACCTGAGTTTGTGCAGATAGAAGTTTGCCTAATACAAATTATATGTTATCTCTAATGGTAGAAAATGCAAACACAATATTGCCGTTAATTAATTTTTGTGAAGTGGAAGTTAGAAGACAGTGAGTGGTGGTTAAAGAAAATCGTAAAGGAAGAAGGTAGGTTTCTCCTGGTCTAATAATGAGGGACAAATTTCTTTTTACGAAATACAAGTTTTAGCCATCTATCCAGTTCATGCATTGGTTATCTTACAGTTTTCCAATCCAAACCATGTTGTTTCATGATGATGTGAAGATATCAAAGTGATTTAGAATCACCTGTATATTTTGGGTAGGTGTACTTGGTTATACTTGCCTGGTACACTTCTGAAATTTATCTGCCATCTTTATGGGTCTCATGAGACCTTTCTTCTTTCAGAAGGTTTCAGGTATGGTTATTGTAAACAATAACTGCTTCTTCAAAGGAAGTCAAGAGCTAGAAAGCAGTAAAGTTTTATATGCCTTACATTTCAAAGAGTCTGTTTTTCTAGTATTGTTCTAAGAAATGATACCTATCCATGTTTAAAACATATACTAGCACAAACCTAGTTATTGCATCATGTACAATGTCCAAACATATGGGCATTTGAGCTAATTTTGAAGCAAAAAGTTGAAAAAATATACAAGGGTCAGTTGATCTCTCCCTTTGTCAATAAATAACTTCAGGAGTAGCTTTCTTGGTTCAGAAATCAGAGATACCATAAGCACCATCTGAAAAGACATCAAGACCTGAAAAAGCAGCAGCTTTGGAGATAGCAGAGGTGTTCTTGCTGGTAGTTCTGTCTCCTTCGGTTTGCAATCTTTATGTTGCTTTTATAAGAATAAAGATAAATTCTATCAAGTTAAAGACATAGTAGAATTATATCTAATGCTATTTTTTTCTGCTAATTGTAGTTTAAAGTAGACTTATTCCTCTCAGGGTGGCAGTGTGTTTGTCACTTTGCTTATGACAAAGAGTAAAGATGTGTCTCTTTCTGAATGAAGATTGTAAGCTAGTGTATGTCATGCCTGCAGTAAAAATGCAGTTCAAAATAGAGTGCATTTTTAGTTGAAAAAACAGGGAAAAATCTAAAAAGCTAATTAAGGTTATTGCCAGTGTCTGATTGTGCAATTAAGCAAAAGACATCTGAGTGTAGTGACAGAAATCTGACTGTATATTAAATTTTCATGGGAAAAAACGTATCTAAGAAGTGCCATGCAGCCAATTCAGTTGGTTTGTAGCAGAAACATGGCCAGCTGCTGTATGGTGACTTCTGTTAGGTAGAGTTATTATTATTAGTATATTCCACAGTATCATCCTAGAAATCTGTGCCACTTCAACAAAAAATTGTGACACTTTTGGAAGATACAGTCGTTGATGTACATTGATGTTAAATGCAGTCTAAAGAACAGCTTTCTCTTATAGGATAATCTGCCTTTCATGCAGTTTCTCAACCACAACAATTTACTGAGTTAAAAATGAGCCTGAAATGATTAAGCATTTGTACCAGAATTCTTTAGAGAGTTTGAATGAATTGTGTTCCCAGAGGAAAGAGAAAAAGTTATTGACATATTTAACCTTGGATTTTATTTAATTTTACTTGTTTGATTGCTTTTGTTACACTTTCGAATGTTAAGACTAATTAGTCACAAGTTATGCAAGTTGTCCTAATATCTGTATACTGTGGACTTCGCAATATGAGTTTCTAACAAATTGCATTTTCCTCATTAACATCAGCAAGTCATTGTTAAGATACATTAATGGTGTTACTGTAAGGTATCACCATCAGTGTCCAAACACGCTTAATGCTCTGTGATTGTTGTTAAATATCCTATACTTGCAGACAAAAGTCAACATTTATGTTCTGAACTTTTAAAACCAAGAAATCCATGAAGAAGTTCTTCATTTATCAGATGTGCATCTACAGATGTTTGAGCAAGAAGACACCTGAAATTTGGGCCTGTGGAACATGAAAGACTTACTGTCTGCCTTGCTTAAAGTTAACACTTTTGTATGGCTTACTAATTAGCAGTAGTAAGCTACTAATTAGCAGGTGTTTATTTCGAAATTTGGAGGACAGTAACACTAAAGTAGCAAAGAAGGGGCAGAAAAACAGTGTTTTGAATATGCAATATATGCAGAAAACATGGTGAAAACTCCGTTAGAGACGAAGTCTGTCAAGCCAGGAATGTGTAAGGGTTAACTTTCATCCGTGAAATGGTAGCTCTTGTTTGCTGGATAGTTGCAGACCAAGAACCACAGCCAGTCTCCCAAAGTTGTCATGAACAGCCTCCAAGAATGCACACAGTATATGAGCAACAGTTACAAAGTACAGATTTTAATATTTAGTAAATATCACCGTGCTTGGGACACCATACATTCCTGCATGAATTTGTTTCTGTCATCTGACTGTGGTTCCTGGTGAAAGTGATGTGTCAGAATTGCAGACTGTTATTGCAATCACTGGTACAAACGCTTATGATATCGTTTAAAATTCCTTCTGTGGTCTGCTGCTATGTGCTCTGTAACTATATTTTGGTTCTGCCCTATGACTTATAACTGCATAAACTGTGCAAAGTTTTGGCTGATAATTGCTAAAGTTCACAATGGCAATATTTTTATTCTTGGTGAAGAAGAGGGGGGAAAAATGAAAGATTTTTCATGTCTCTCAGATATATTGGCCTATTCTCCAAATGACAGGTTCCTGACTGATCAACTATACCACCTGCTACTAAAGCTCAGTAATATTAGTCTGTGCAATGGTTTCATTCTCATCTCACACCTCAGAGATCTTGAGCTCAACCCCAGGCATCCCCTGTGTGTTTAAATCAGCTTAACGGCTCATACAGTGTGCTGATTTCCTTGTAGGCCTCTGTTTTCTCAAAAAGTGATCACCTTTTGCCAATGCCCTCAGGATTAAACAGGGCAGTCCGGTTTTCCTTTTCTGCATTGGCTATACCTTTGTAGTCAATAAAAGACTAACTAGAAAAGAATCAGCTGATGAGAGAATCAATCTTCTGGAAGCCTCCCCACAGTTTTCTCATCATTTTTGTGCCGTCTGTCATCTCAGATTGTAAAATGGAAACCAAAACTCAGTATGTGGGAAGACTTTTAGTGCTCCTTGTTAACAAAAACAGTAAGACCAGGGGTTTTGATCTTATGAGTGTATAGGTAAACAGTAAGCTGTAAGTGAGCACTCTTGAAGTAGCTTTTCCATGTTTCTAATGGAGGTCTGCAAAAAATTATCAAAGAAGTATCACAAAGGTCTCATAACATACTGTAGTGTAGATATCCATTCTGAGTAGGTCAGGTTAAATCTGAAGTTCTTCTATATAACAATACAGGGGTATCTTACAGAACAGCTGCAGCATTTACTATGGTATAAAAGCCATATAAATAGAAAAGGACTGTAAAGTATAAGTGAACTTTTTTCCTTTAGCTGCTTGCTAAGATAAATCAGTGGTCTGTCTTGATAACTAGAATTGCACAACAAATTTTAAGTTTCTCAAATAATAGCCTGCTTTAAGATGGTTTATAATGACAGATGGAACAACTTAAAAAAGAATTGAAGGTTCATCATAATCATCATTCTTTACAGTTCTACATTTTTCATTCACATGTATCACAGTAATTTACAAATATTAATTCAGTGTTATAATCACCCACCCACGAAGCAGGTCAGCATCCCAGTTTTACAGAAGTTCAAAGTAGGGTACCAAGAGGTTAAGAGCTGTGAGGAATTAAAGGGTCTGTTGGTATGCACCAGAAGGCTGGTGCTGGGGACTATTTTTTCCACACCACACTTTAAACTTCATTTTAAATCTCGTTTCCTTCCCTGCACTCAAAATCTAGGGATGGGTAACATAAGGTGTCCAGTGTGGTTATGTTAGTGACTGGTTGGTGATCATGCAGGATTGCTAAGAAGTATTTAACTGGTATAATATTAGTTATCCCAGGTGACACCATCACCATCCTCAGCAGTGAATGTCATCCTCCTCAAACCTACAGGGGCTGTGGGCCTCTGATAAAAATGTTTCCTATAGAAGGGAAGCTCTGAAGCTTCACATGTTTTCCAGGAACCCCAGTGTGTATCATTACTTTATGGTGAAAGTCTGTAGCAGACCCTGGCCATTCCATTTGCCTGACAATTGGGCAGCATATCTAGAATTCCTGAAAAGAGCATATTAACTCTGATTCCTTGTGCTTTGCTGCCAGTGCAAAAAAATAATAAAAAATTGATCTCTACCTTGTCTACAGATTGTCTGCCTCGACTTCAACAAGACTTTTGACACTGTCTCCCATAACATCCTCAAAAGTAAGCTTAGGAAGCATGGGGTAGATGTGGATTGAGAACTGTCTGACTGGCAGAGCTCAGAGGGTTGTGATCAGTGGTGTAGAGTCTAGCTGGAGGCTGTAGCTAGTGGTATTCCCAGGGGATCGGTACTGGGTTTGGTCTTTTTCAATATCTTCATCAGTGACCTGAATGAAAGGATGGAATGCACCCTCTGCAAATTTGCTGAGGATACAAAGCTGGGAGGAGTGGCTGACACACAGCAGAAGGCTGTGCTGCCATTCAGTGAGACCTAGATAGGCTGGAGAGTTTAGCGGACAGGAACCTTATGAGATTCAACAAGAGCAGGTGCAGAGTCCTACACCTGAAGAGGAATAGCTGCATGCATCAGTACAGCTTAGGGGCTGAGCTGCTGGAAAGGAGCTCTGCAGAGAAGGACCTGGGTGTCCTGTTGGACATCAGGTTGGCCATGTGCCAGCAGTGTGCCCTTGTGGCCAAGAAGGCCAATGGCATCATGGGGTGCATTAAAAAGAACATGGACGGCAGGTTGAGGGAGATGATCCTGCCACTCTACTCTAGTGAGGCCACATCAGGACTACTGTGTCCAGTTCTGGGCTCCTCAGTTCAAGAAAGACAGGGAACTGCTACAGAGAGCACAGTGGAGGGCTACAAAGATGATTAAGGGCTTGGAGCATCTCCCTTATGAGGACTGTCTGAGATCTGGGATTGTTCAGCCTGGAGAAAGGAAGACTGAGAGGGGATCTTATCAGCACTTACAGATATCTAAAGGGTGGATGTCAAGAGAATGGGGCCAGGCTCTTTTCAGTGGTGCTCAACAACAGGACAACAGGCAACAAGCACAAACTGGAACATAGGAAGTTCTGTATGAACATGATAAAAAAATTATTTGATGGTGATAGAGCATAGGAATAAGCTGCCCATGGAGGCTGTGGTCTCCTTCTCTGGAGATATTCAAAACCAGCCTGGATTCTTTCCTGTGTAACCTGTGCTATGGAGCCTAGCAGTGGTGTTGGACTAGATGATCTCCAGAGGTCCCTTCCAACCCCTATGATTCTAGGATTCTGTGATCTTTGTCCAATAAAGATGGCAAGAACAGTAAAGATTGAGACACGCCCCTCCTGCAGCTTATCACTAGCTCAATCACAGCTAGTAGCTGGGAACCTACTAAGAACAGTACTATAAAATACAGCTAACCAACAGCTGCACACATGGTGATATTTTTATATTAAAAGCATAGGGGTGAAGAAATAGGTATGTGAAAGAAGGCAACATAATTTGCAGTGCTTTTGTAATTTCTAGGGAAGTTCATTTCACAGCACTGAATCTGAGAAATTCAGAAATGTGTGGGAGAGGTTTCCGCTCTTCCTTTAGCAGAGATTTGGACTCTGAAATATTTCGCATTTTCTAGCTCACTTAAAAGCCCAAGCAACTTCATTGCAGAGCAGACGAGTCTGTCCTCTTAAAATAAATAAATAAATCTACAGGCTTTTAGATGAATCTTCATTTATTTCAATGCCACGGAGAATAGTGGTGGGTTAGATCTTAGTGTTGGATTCCAGAAATATACAGAGATTCCTGTGCTTGGGGAATGGTGCCACCAATATGAGAGTAACTGTGATGGCTCTTCATAGCAGTTCTGTATTGCGTATTCCTCGACAAATCCAGATGGTCACTGGTCACGCAGGGCTGCTTTAATGTCTGTTTTGGAGACCTTTGCCAGAAAAATTGTTCTAGAAAATTTATTGAAGGATCTCCATCTTTTGATAATTACTTCACGGCTCTCTTATAGAGGAGAGAGGGGGAAAAAGATGTATTTAACAACTGTTTCCCTTTCTATCATAGTTATTTTTGAAGACAGAAGAAATGAGAACTGTTACGATTTCAGGGGCTTTAGGGGCAAGCCAAACTGGTTTGGGCTGCTGCAAATGTTGCCTCAGCTTCTGCTCAGCTGTCAGATTAATGATACCTACTCTAGCAATGCCAACTACCAAACCCCATGGCATTTGGCAGTTATGAACCATACAGATTTTGATTATAAAGACTCTTTATCTTTTAAATAATAATTTAAGAAGTATACTGTTATTCAGCATTATTTAGAAGCTGCTTTGTGGTCATTTCAAGTTGACATCTGCCAGGTGGCTGTGCTTGCTCCTTACCCTACCGAATCAAAGTTTCTCAAAGGATTGTTACAGATTTAACTACTGGTCAGAGAGTCTCTCTCTTTAGGGCCGCTTCATCAGGCTCACAGCACTACCGTTATGTTCTGGACTGCTGCCTAGATCATCTCCTTTTGAAGACAGTCTGTTTATGTGGGGTTTACATCGCGGTTGTACATACCACACTGTGATTGTTTTTCCTGAATTCACCTTTTTATCTATGTGGTGAATTTACAACTTAGCAAATCCATGCTCTGGAAGACAGTATAATCATAGCTGCTAAGTATAACTCCTGCAAAATTGTTCAGCTTGCATTAACTATTTCCAGATGCGGCTGAATATATTTTGTTTTGAAGAGTTGCTTCAAAACACATCAAAAGAAGTGCTACAGTTTATTTCACTTGGTAACTTATTAACTGCTATGTTACCCTAAACATTGAACCTTACTTTATCTGAGTGCAAGTAGCATGTTCTTACATGAAGAATGAAAATCAGAATTTGTAAGGAAGTGTCAGGGAATACCTCACCAACATTTTTTACTGGAAATATTTTTAATTGGATGTACGTACTGATATTTTTCTTCTGGATTAGTGAGCAAATAAGCTTTATCTTTGAGGCTGTAATAGATGAACAGTGTACAGATGCATCTGCTAACACTTCAAATAGTATTTGGCAATCTGCCATTGATTTCATTTTGCAATATCTCTTAACCTTATAGATTTTGTATGGTCTGAATCAAGTCTGAGAGAAGTTGAAATGGTCTCTTTTCTCCTTCGCAGCATCTGAGGTCCCATCAAGGTGCAATGTAGTTGCCTTTTGGATAAACTATAATATTCTGCATGATGCATAATTGCTATAAAGTATAGTGAAAACGTAAGATATTTGATTTATGAAAGCAATTGAAAATTTGGACTCTCCACATAGTAGACGAAAAAGGGCAGATTTTCCTTAGAGGTGCAGTTTTTATTGTTGGACCATAGCGCTACAATAAATGCTGTGGTTTTGTAATGTCTTCATATGTTCAGTTATATTTCTAGTTTGTTGAATTTCTTACCTTATTTCTTACCTATAAAATCAAATACAAGATGCCCAAACTTCAAAGCAAAACAGTGGAAGGTTCAAACTGCCCAGATCCGAGAACAGTTGTCAGCAGAGCTCACCATTTTCAGAGGAATATAAAAATTTAGGTACAAAGAACAGAATGAGTTCATCACCTACACACCACTTCTGTTGTTTGTTTGGTAGCAGACTATAATTATAACGCATAACTCTGACTTCTGTACAAAAGTTCTGAAAATATTTAGTATAAGAATTTCTTGTCACAGCTTTTACTGTGTTTTTCCTGCTATAAATTGGTTAGTCTTATACAACTTGTTAAAGTGAGTTTTCTCTCTGTTATGCTACACGAAACCAACTTGTACAGGGCAAAAAATAAGATGAAAAATATTCTCAAATCAAAACCCCTTCCAGATTTGCTTTTGGTTGTCCCAAGGTAATTTTCCTGCTGCAAATGCATTTCTTAGATAGCTTACTCAGAATCTACTGTCTTCTTACTGCTAATCCAACATTATGTGCCATGGCATCAAAGCCCCCACAATTCACTCCTTGGAACTCTCGGAAGCTAACATCCAATTAAACCCAGAAAAAGTCTTCTATCTCCTGAGCACACATATCGTGGAGGACCTAATTTAAAGCAGGCTAGAGTATAGGTTTATATTGTGAGGCATCTTTTCTGCATGCAAAGCAGTCTTGATAAAATGAGATACCTACATAAGCACACAAAATCTCTAGGTATAGCTCAATTAATTGAAGCTAGGAGAATTATTCTTTGGCTCCCCACGAGTCACATATCATGGCTTTTACTAGAGGGCATTTGCTACAATGGCTATCATTTCTGCATTCTCATCAGAGAATAGTTGTCCAGGTGTGTATGTTGCAATCTGGTGTCCATTGGCACAAAGGCATAGGATTAGGCGTGCAACAAACAAGTCATTCCTACACTAGAGGGAAAAAAAATGAATAATGTGAAGAAACAACTGAATGGATAAGGATTAGCATTTACTCCGTGTAGCAGTCAGTCCAGATTGCAGAAATAATGGTGTACCTGTCAATCACTGGCTTAGCTAAAATGTTGCATGCATCAACATCTGCCAGCATTGTCATGTGGAACCTTTCAGAACATTATGTAAAGAATAGAAATCATTGCTTAAAGTGTCTTTATTTTTCTCTTGTTTGAATATTTCTCACATATAGTAAATATAAAAAGATAAACTGAACAAATAGAATGCAATAAGGATGGGGGAACTGGATTTAAAAGACAGGCTAGAGAATACAGAATCTCCACAGCACAAAATGAATGATGGATTATGAATTTGTTAAAACTGTGTCATGTGGGGTTGGAATATAGTGAACTGCTTCTGTGTGTAAGGTAGGCATAGTTTAAGTTAATGTCAGGATTGCATCACCGCCGCCTTCGGGAACACAAGCATATTTTAATGGAATATAAGGAATATGGCTGTTTTGCAGGAACCTAAGTGCAGTGGAAGGTCTGCAAACACGCTCCTTAGCAGACAGATAAGCTGCCTTGTTTGCAGGATGAGCTCTTGTGTGCTGGAGTGGGTGACACCCCTTCTCAGAGTACCTTCTTCTGCTCTCTGGTAAATAACAGCGGGCTCACACACTCGAGGTGAAGTAGCAATCAAAAAAGAATCTTCTTGGTCAAAACACTGTATTTAAAATTATGCAGGAAGCAGCATTTTGCTGAGATCAAACAGATTTGTCAAGTTTTAATTTCTTATTTTTGGGGAGATAAAATATACCATTTTGTCAAGAAAAAATTCAGTTTGAGTTAAAAATGGTATGTCAATTAAAAACACAAACTAGTTATAGCAAAAAGGCAAAACCACAAGCTAGATATTTCAGATTATTAAAACAAGAAGTTTTTCAAACAGGTAAAGTTGATCTCTTTTTTTAAATGAAAAAGTGTTTTTATATTTATTATTCTGATGATGATGACTTAGAAACAGTCTTAAATGGGGAAAAAGATTTAAGTTCTCTCAGGGTAAGAAAACAGCTTTCTACTAACTTCTTTCTATTATAATGCATTCTATTTTGGGTGTGGGTTGCTTTCTGGTTTTATGCCACCATTTCCTTATCCCACTCCTTACTTTACCCTTCTCTGACTTTCAAGTTGGAAAAAATATTGCGGAGGTAAAGTTCGAAAAGTACTACCTGCACCTCTTAACACTTTTTAAGAGTATTATTCGTTATTGTTTTTATTTTCTCAGCTGTCTGTTCCTTGTTACTCTGTTGCTTAATAATGTATTATGCCTTTTTTTCCCCACTTCCTGTATTTCATGTTATCTTTTTCTCTTACTGCGCTTTTTGTTAACTTCCTGATTGTTAAGGTGGTTTTTATTTGTGGTTTTTATTTGTTTATTACTGTTTTTTGTCTTGAATGAGAGTAGGGATTTTAAAAAACTATTTTTAATTTTCCTCTTTTGGTCTTGTCTTCTTTTAGTTCTTGTTCATTATTCTCTGACATGAATATTAGTAAAGAGAATGCTTTGAGATATCCATTTTTGCTTTTAGCTTTTTTTTTCTGTATATTTTCTCTAAATCCATTTGATATAGCCTAACCTCCACTTGCCAACTTTCCCTCCTCATTTCCCTCTAGCCTCCAGTTTCACTTTTTGCAGCTGCCCTTGTATCTGCACAATTTTCCTTGCCTTCTTCCCACTTTTTGCTGTGATTGCTGCTTTTGCATAGGAGAAAAAGAGGCAGCCTTACCAAATGGCAGCAGTACAGCTGCTTCATCCCACACTGAAAGGGACAAAGAGAAGAGGAAAGAGCAGAGAATATGGAAAGAGGTAATGAGTTAAGTGTGCTAAGAAGACTGATGAAAGAAAGAATGCCAACCAAGATAAGGAGGAAGAAGAAAAAGAGAGTATGTGGGAGGAGAAGAGTTGAAATCCAGAGCGACTGTAAGGAAAGAGAAAAGAGATGGTGATGAGAAAAGAAGGGTGGCAGTCTGGCTGAATCCAGTACAAATAAACCTTCCAGGAGAAAGTAAGGTAGAAAACAGGATCTGTAGGTACCACTGTGTAATTCTGTTACTTCCTTCCTCTGGTTCCCCTGGTTAGAGTTCCCTCAGAGCCAGAGGGAGGAAACACACACAGGGGATTCAGGCAGATTTGGCACTTGAGATTTTTCTTTTTTCCTTCTTTCCTCCTTTTCCTTTCCTCCTTTTCCTCTTTTCTTTTTTCTTGTTTTTTTTTTCTTGTTTTTTTTTTTTTTTTCCTGGCACCACACTTGCTCTCTGCAAGTGGAGTTCTATTCTCCAAGGTAATTAGAATATTTTCTCAGAATTACAGAATGGTGTATTGATCTCATAATTATTCAGTGACTGTAGTTACTTCTGAGGTTTTGTTGCTTTGTATCAATTTATTTAAAATGTTATGAAATACATGATGAAAATATTGGAGAGTATGTTGAAGCTCAGAAATAACAACAACAACAACAAAAAACAGTGGTATTGTAGAGGTGTTTTTACAGTTGTTTACTTCAGCCATGGTTTCTTTGGCTCTTTCTTCAAAAGTAGATGCAGAACATTTTTAGAGACACAAGAGATGTATGCTAGTCTTCCAGTGAAAGTCAAAGGGAGCTGGGTGCCTTTGAAATTGTTCCTTAAATGTATAAAACATGCTTTGTGTTTGTTTTGTGATATAAATTAATTTTTTCTACGCAATGGAGTAGACCTTATTTATTGCATTATGTTCTAAAATTTACTTGGTCACAAAATATTTCAGTACTCTGAGACAATAATAAAAAAGATGATGTGAAATGCAACTTCTGCATAGTTCACATTATTTTTGTATTATTTATATTACAAGTCTACTTCAGAGTCTCTGTGAAGACGCTGAAATCTCACTGCACTGGGTTCTGCACAAATACTTAGGAAAAGGCAATCTTTGTCATGGGGAATGTATTACCCAAACAGGTGAGGTGAACAAAAGGAGGAGATGAGTACACATAAAAAAGATCTGTTGTTTTGTCAAATCAAGTCAATAGCAGAGGAAGAAGCACATGATCTGCGTTGTCTTATACTCGTCCAATGTCCAGGCAGTGGATCACAATTATTTTCTCCAGTTTAGTGTATTTTTTTGGTTGTTGGTTGTTTTTCTGTCTCTGGAAGCTTCGTGATTTTTACACTTGATCTATAACGTCCTTCTTTTTGTCTCTGAAAAACTGGTTATTGTATCTCTAGTTTCTTAAAAGCCTTTTTATTTTTTAGAACCTCCTACACATATGAGGCATTTCTGCTCATGCTCCTCCAAGTCTCTCTGCCACCTCTGCTTGGCTTTGCTATTCACATGGCTTTTGCCACCTGCGGCTCCAATATCAATTTCAGAGTTGGTGGCCGACGAAGCATAAGCTCTTATCTTGCAACTGAATGTTAAATCTGTGAACTTAGAATCAGTGTGATGAGCTTATGCCACTGGCAGTGTATAGAAATGACAGTAGAAAAGAAACATTTAATCATAATCATGTAAAAGCTTATTTCAGTAATTTATGCTTAAATGGTTAATAGCAACAAAAGAACTGGAGTAATCTGGTGAGAAAATCAAAAAGCACCTACTAGAAACCAGAGGAATGTGGGGTCATTTTTAAAATAGAAAAGATAGCCAACCAGAACAGAAACCGAATATTCTTCGCCTCTGAGAAAGAAAAATCCAACCCAACGAGTGTGCAGTAGCATTTGTGTGAAAAGACTTTAAAGAAATAGGTATTAATTCACATCAAAAATTTCAAGAACTAGTTCTCACTCTGTCTTAGAAATTTATCTATACAAATCTATTAAAGCATTTTATAATCTTATAAAAGCATGTTGTTCAGTATAGGTGCAAATATTCTATTATTATTATTAGTGTGCAAATGTCAGCACACTACATATACACAAAGTATTTGAGCATACTATTGTGTGTTTGTTACTGCTCAGTGGTCCCTCGTGGACAGGATGTCAGATCTACTTATGTATTTCTTTAGGTATTGCCCTGTTAGCCTAGTGCTAGCTTGGGAAGAGGATATACCCCTACGCTTTTGTTATAGAAGGAATGTTTTACCCTGTAGGAGAAAAGATGCCCTGTACTTTTGGAAATTAAGGTTGTGAGCTCTGTCCTCCAAGCTGTATGCATGTAGCTAGCTGCTGACCATGGATGCATGTATTCAGCCACTGGCTTGTATACACTGGAAAGCCTTTTCTCCTTAAGAATGTCTTTGTTCTGTTTTTATTTCTATAAAATTACTAATGTTCCCAGGAACTCATAAGCATACACAAACCTGAACCACTTCACCTACTCTCAGAGATATGACAAGCTTATTTTCAAGTGTACAGTTCTCCTACAGCTGCTGTACAAAAGATCATATTTATAAAGCCGATCTCTTATCTGAAGGAGTAGCTTCATTATTCTACTTCATTGCCTGATAGCCCCGGCTCGGAGAGCTGTGTGAATGGTAACCACAAAGCTGTTCCATTATTTAACTCTAAGCTGCTCTCCATGACTCTCTCTGGGTGGATTTCATCATTTTCCTCCATGTAGGATTTTTTTTTTTTAGTTTGTTCATATTTGAAGAGAAAAATAAAGAGAAATAGGGAATAAAAAACTTGGCGAGGCCAATTTTACCAGTCTTGGAGCCCCTGCAAAGCCATTCATTTGGTGCCCTTGATTATGGTAAAGGTGGAAGTTACCACTTTCATTCTCTTTTTCCTTAAAGATGCTTTGTTTTGAAGGAGAACAATGATAAAAGTCAACAGTGGCTTTCAGATCTGAGTTGTATGGATGGAATTTTTTGAGCATTTGATTTAATGTGAAAATATTTGAAGTTCTTGTTTTTTGTGAATGGGCAGGTTAAGATGTTTACAGGATATTTACAAGCAGCGATTATTATTTTTTCCAACACATTAACAGTATGCATTGCTAGATGGCTTGTAGGGAAAAGGTGTTTTAAATCTGGCTATTTATGAGTAAAAAATAACAACTGAATCTAAGTTAAATGTAAATTATTATTATGTGTAACAATGATTTTGAGTAGGTTTATATTTGATCACATTAACTGCCTTGTTTTTATCTGATCTATACAACTGCTGCTATTTTACAGATTTTACAAATTAACCACTTTGCAAATTTAGATTTGGCATTTACAAATTAAAGCAATATAGATACGATCTCCTACCATTCTGACATTTGTGTAAGGAATCTTCTCAAATACATTGTGGTGTTTTCTAAGTCATCAGAATTAACTGTATTCTACTACAAGTTGTTGAATAACCCTCACAGTTATACCTTCATGTATAATCAGATTTATGATACCTGTTTGTTGTGGACTCAAGTACATATTTACAGGGAGAAGGAAAGCTTGGTTACCTCCCTTATTAGCAAGTCCTTATGGGCAGCAATATGCCTTCCTCCTGTGCGTTCCCAAGGCAGGCTGGGGACTCCTCGCTACAGAAGGGGCTGCAGGGCTTCTGCATTGCTGCTTCACTCTCTGGCTGTGCCTTTGGGCTCCAGTCACCTCCATAAGCCTTTAAGTCAGTGACTGCTCAAAACCCCAGCAAATGTTAAAACTGAGATGGCAGTTCTTCATTAGTAGGTTACTGTCAAGTAACTGCTAAGCATTTATTACTTGAGTTGTAATTCTGACCTTTTTTTCCCTGCAACACTAATACAAGGGATTAAAGTCATCACTGTAACTCCTCAGCCTATGCCACCATGAGTTCCTGGACTTGGCAGCTACGCTTGTGAAGGTCAAAAGTAGCCCCATTTTTATCTATAACAACACAAATATTTGTCTAACTGGCAGAAGCCCAACAACCTTCCTGATGTTGTAGCATAGGTGTCGCAAATCAGAGCTCCCTCATCTGCTGCCTTGAACGTCATGGGAGCATTCCTGATGGTACTCCAATGAAAGGAGGAGTACCACCGGGATTTTACCATTCTAGAAGCATCTGCTCAACCAGAAGAAGACAGGTGGAGGAATAAGGAGCTGGGTGGTCTACTGCCATGAAGATTTTCCAGGCTAGACTACCATCAGAAGGACTCGGGGAATTGTAGCCATAGATGTGGCTATCGTGGTAATTCCCCAACATTTGTCAGCTTCCAGGCATATTGAAATAGTAAAATTAAAGAATCATATTGACTGTGGATAGGCTTTTTCAGAGTTCCTGCTGAAAACATCTGCCTTTGGTATCCCCCCCCCCTTCATCTGTAAGGCTTGAATTACAATCTTGTCAGTGAATAATTATCTTGTCTATTGCAAATCTCTTGGGATATAAACAACTTTCCTTTGCATGTGCACTAAGTGAACTGAGCTGAGGTAAAAACTGCCACTCCAAAAGTTGTTTTATGCTGTTTGGAAAATACTACTGAATCTTAACAGAAGTTCCAGCCTTCAAAAGACTTTGTTTTCAGCCTAGCAAAGATCCATACTCCATCTTTAAGAAAGTCTTTTTTCCCCCTTTGGACTGGATATATGCTCATTGTTAAGTAAATGCTTTAAGTGCTTCTAGCTAAGTAAGTTAAGTTGTCACAAGCATAAGTAGGGGTGAGATAACAGGAGGGCTTCTTTAATCCAATTCACCTGACCACAAAAGCATCTGAGAAATCACGCTGCCTGGAGAAGACAACTTTAAAAATTCCTTATGCATTTGTAAATCATTTAATTTATATCGCAGAATATTTTTCCTGAATGCATAGACATACATAAAAGATTGTTAACTCTCTAGCCTTCATCCTCTGTAACTCAATTTTGCAGTTTTTAAAAAACATGCTGACATTAGTTTAAATGCCAGAGTGTCCATGGCTTGCAGCAGCTGGAGAAGGGAGTTGAATGGATGGGAGTGTCTTCTATTATAGAATCATAGAATCATAGAATTAGCTAGATTGGAAAAGACCTACAAGATCACCTAGTCCAACCATCCACCTACCACCAATAACCCCACTAAACCTTGTCTCTCAATGCTATATCTAAATGTTTCTTGAACACCTACAGGGACGGTGACTCCACCACCTCCCTGGGCGATTATTGGTACCCCAAAATCGGAAGGATTTTATCTTCCTTGTATCCAGGCCTCAGTGTCATGAGGAGTCGCTGAGAACACCTATCTTTCCCCAGTTTAAAGTGTCTTCATGTATAAAAGCCTGTACGACGTTGCTTTTAAGCTTCGGATTCGTTTTAGGGCATATGTTAAGGTAGTTTATAAGAACTTGAGATTTTTTTTGGATGGAATTAATTCCTTTGAGTTAGCAGAATACTCCTAAGTTAGCATGGATGTGCTAGAGCAGGTGAGGCTGAGAGGTGCTAACTGGCTGTCAGAGTCAGGCACAGACCTTGCTACAGCAGCAAGTGTGCCAAGCACACTGAGACTCATCGGCAGCTCTCAGTGCTCCTGGGAGATGCTCGGGGAACACAGCTTAGTGGCAGCCAGGGTTTGGACTTTTGGATTACAGCAAAAGTTTAGTTAAAACTTTTAATGCTCAATTTAAAACACTCCTGGTCTGGGGATGTAGCATTTGGTGACTGAGTTATAATTGTCACAAAGGACGTGATCCAGCACATGGGTAAGTCAAGGGGGCAATTTTACTGACTTCAGTAGGTGTTGGATGAAGCCCAGATTTATAAGTTAACACTGATCTGTGTGAGTCAAAGCTAAAAGTCTGCAGTTGTTTTAAACAAAAACTTATGATCTTGGAATTATTTTTTATTTTTGGAATGAACTAAAAATTGGCTGGGAGTTTTATTTTATTTTTATGATGATAAAGTGGCCTTGCGCTGTCTGTACAAAGTGGTATTTGATGCTTGTTTGGAAAATGAATTTCACTGTAAACTAAGCAGAGCTATATTATGAAAGAAGAGAAAGGTCAGAGGAAGCTGAAATGATGTCAGGATGCATGTTAAAAATTCATTAGAAAAAATGGTGACTTCATTAACGTTGTTAATATGAAAATTAAGAAAGTCTATGAGTTTAGACAGCAACTCTATACAGTAAAACTGGTAAAACTGCTTTGCCTCTTTATTCCTATATCTAAGATAGCTCTGATCGTGGCTTTTATGCTTATTTCTCTGGCACTGGAATGCTTCACAAAGTAACTCAATACCTCTTTTTGTTGCGCGGAGAGATTTTGAGGACTAGAAGTAAAATCTCTTATAGCTAGGCATTTCTCTTGTGCCTCTTCTGAACTTTCTAAAATGAAAAGAAAAGCTATCCACTATTGACTACCTCTAGAAAACATAGTGATTGTCCTCTTAAGCTGCTGTCTTCAGTAAGAGAAAATAATTAGAGCTGGAAAATGGGTTTCACTCCAAAGATGCATCCCCATCTCTTCTCTTTTATACATTTCTGTAAGTACAGTGTTATATTTTATGTTCTGCAATATTTCCATTTGTTTTCCAGCATAAAGGGTTGTAATGAGAGGGCCGTGTTCCAGCCGATCTCCATTTCCAAATATAATTTCTCTTCCAAAACTGGGGAATCGTAGGAATCCCCCAATCAAAAGAACAATATACTACTTCATTACAGTTTGTCACTTGAAGGGAGGCACTTTCATTTTCTGATTACTTGTTATGTGTTCTAGTGAGTGATCTGAATTGTACTTTAAAATTAAATTTTTATTGGCTCCTAATGAATTATTTATTTATTTTAAAATGTAGTCATCTGCAATCAGATTCTTTTTCCTTCAGTTTCTATATTTGGAATCTGCTGATAGTTACTGGAAGCTGTTTGGGGATTGGAATACTCAGCACTATTGTATTGTGATCAATAATTAAATTTAGTGCTGACATGCATCTAGTTTATGCAGCAGCCTCTGACAGTCCCATCTTGCAAAATTAATCCTTTCCAATTTATTTAATAGGAGACTTGAACAATAAAATAATTCAGATGAGTACCAATGCAGGATTATTTCTGGTCAATATTACTTTATAATAAATTGGGACCACATACTCATTAGTAAATTAACTGTCAAACCTGAAAACAGCTTTTTCTTTTTTTTTTTTTGTTTAAAGGTAATTATTGGTACTGAAGACAAGAAGGCACTTAACCTTGCTGTGCAGTTGTCCTTACCACAGTGTTTTTATTCCAGGCTATAACTACCCATCAAAGCTGCAGAGAAAAAATAATTAGAGATATTAAATGGATGGAATATTAACTATTAAAAAGCCATATTCATTAAAAGCTGTTAGTCCTTCGGATTCGTTGTTGATAAAGAATTTTTCTTTGGGATTTCCTTTTTTATTCTAAGCATAACAAATATGGTTAAATCTAAAAAGCATCCAAACAAAACCCACTGAAAACTGAAAGAAAAAAAAAAAGAAAAAAGAAAAAAAAATGACTACCATAAAGGGTAAATTTACTAAGGAAATAAGAAGATCATGAAGGAAAGTTTAAAGAAAGAAAAAGTTGGTAAAATACTTCAATGTTAAAAATGTAAACATACTGTTCCTTCCAAGAATTTGACTTAGAACAATGACCTGCTGCGAAGTGGATGTTCTCCCCTTTCACTGCTCATTCATTTCAGTTGATTTCACTGTTTACTCCTGCTTTAGGAGTTTGTAGGCTTGGCAGAGAATTTGGATAAAGCCTCCATCTTAAGCATTTGTGCCCAAAAGGGCTTAGAGTTTGTTTTGGTTTCAGTGTTGATGAATGACAGCCATTAGAATTTTTATAATTATTCCCTAAATCCAGTTTGGATCTGGAGGAATCTCTAGAGCCAAATGGAAAGGAGCAGGCAGAAGAGCAATTTTATTTTACTGTAGTTTTTTTAAATGAAGGGCATTGAAACTTGCCGTGTAATTATGTGAGTACTGGAGTTTGCAGGACATGGTCTGTGCCAGAGCTGGCCGTGAGTTGCAACTCTGTTCTCTGGGAGCCTTGGAGCTCATGAGCATCTTAGCTCTTACTGCACCTTTGTTATCCGTGCTCATCTCCACGTGTTTCCATCATACTAATAGGATTCTAAATTCCTCTCAAACATCTATTTTGAAATTAATTTCAATGCTGATCAGTCATCAACTTCTGAAGTTACTTGTGGGACAGACAGACTTGCTACTTATTAAAGTTTTTTTACAGCTTCATTCCAAGACATACACTCTTTTCATTTCCAGTGCATTTTTGTGAGTGTCCTTGCTGCATATTGTACAATAAATAAGCAGCAATAAAGATGCATTTGTTCAAATTAAGGTACGCTATTTTGACTGAGAAAGACAGAGATTCACCATATTTCTTTGTGCACTGGAAGATACCTGTCAAAGTCTGGAGAAAGAGAGGGGGTGAGGGGAGTAAACAATCATAAAATATTCAAGCAATATTTGGCAAGAACCTGGGAAAACAAATAACTGTTTACGTGCTGAGTTAAAAATGTAGTAAAACATCAAAGAAGTCACTTTAACAGATAGATATTATACTCTGCAACAACCGCATACAAGATATAAAGGAAATTAAGTTAAATTATCTAAAGATTGTTGGCATAAAAAACACCAGTACTTGAAATTAAATCTGTACTTCAATTTATCCATATTTACATGCTGGAAAATGCTGTATGGTATATACCTTCCATTCTTAAATAAAATTTCCAGCTGAAGGCCAGCACTTCTTGACTCACCAGTGTTATTTTTTTTCTGAAAAAACAACAGCAGCAGCAATTTAATTTCTTTTCAAAGCGCTGTTAGAGTGATGAACTTCTTTTCTCTCTGTTAGTTCCTGTCTGAGTGTGTGGAGCTGCCAGGAGTTAGGCAGGAGGTCAGGGCAGGGCAGGGGGTGGCACAGCGGCTGTGGGTGCTATGGGCTGCATGCGGGCACGGAGGGCTCTTCAGCTAGCGCAGAAAAAGCTGTCAGTATATTATATCAGAGCTAAAGAGGGATGCAAGAAAGTGGGTCACTGTACTACTATTCTTACTCCTTATGTTCTTGTACATGCAAAGGCGGCAGGATGGTACATATGCAGATTGGGAGTATAAGGGTCCATGTGTATAGTTCAGCCCTGCATTTCAAAACAGCCTTGGCAGTCAAACGGCCTGGAGAGGTACAGAGGGTTTCCAGCTGGCCCGGCCTAAACCCAAACAGGAATATTTATGTTATTAGCGGTCTGTGTAGTTCTGATACGTAAAGGTAAACTTAAATATCATTTTCATTTTTTGAGGAGCAGTGAGACGGTTCTTTACTTGGATTGTCTATAGGAATGTAGAGTGGTTCTTGCAGTCACTAAATTACTCTCTGCTGCATAAGACTGATATTCAAGTATCATAATTCATTGTTTTAGTGTAAGTAGTACTAGTATTTAGTATTAGCACTAAATATCGTGAACGGTTTGGTCATTATGGTTTTTTGTTCGATGCCAATTTGTGTAGGGTGGTTACTTTTTTATAAAGCCTGTGAGTGCGTATTTGGGACATGTCTCTGTTTTGTCACCGCATGTGTGATCGTTGTCAATATAATGTGTGGACGGAGATCTGTGGGATAACCATCTCTGTACTTGGTGACATAGACCAGCCTGAAAACAAACCAAGCCAGAATGCAGCTTTTTCATCTTTTGTGTAACAAGTCATAAAAATAAAATAAAATCTGCTTTTAAAGCCATAAAGATGCCACTCTGCGACTATACGATATCCCTTAGGAGGTCATTTCAAAGGGACAATATGACACAAGTGAGTTCTGAGAAATTATTTTTGCTTCCAGTGAAATCAATCAGTACAGGAGAGAACCCTGAGTGATGAATAGACACTTCCTTTTATTGAGCTAAATAATTTCCTAATAAGGGTTGAATAAATGCTGTTGTTAACCACAAGAAATGCGTTGATTATATTAAAGGATTAAGCACAAGAATAAAGTGAATTGCTACGCTGAGTAGTTATTTGGAATTGGTCTTTTACAAATACATTATTAATAACAAATGCTATAGATTGCCATGTCCAGATGTACTTCTTTTAAAATAAAAAAGTGCTTCTACATCTGAAACCATTTATGCCACTTAATATGGACTCGCTACTTTATCTTACCTACATTTTCTGCAGCAATCAATAAAATGAAAGTATATCTGGACTCATTAGGTAGTTGGCTACTTGCTGTTATCAGAGTTACTATGCAGACGACTCTGAATTACAGGGCTATATATTATTTACAAGTTGATATGGCAGCCTACACTGAAAGATTCTAAAAGCATTTTCAGACAGATAGCGATGAACATGTGAAATATATTTTAAATGGAATCTACTATTTTATTTTGCATGTGTATTTTTTAAACTTCCATTCATGTTTTTTACAGAAAGAACATTTTGATTTTGCACCAAAGTATTCAAGACTAAATTTGCCTTGGCTGTGAAGCTAATTTAAAAATATTATTAGTGGTAAATGTGATTTTAGTCAGGAAATCAAGATGTGAATTTTTGAACGTGTTTCTCCAAAGGTGCGCTTCTCAAATTATTACTGTGAAAGTAATTTATTTCAGCCAAACACCCTTCCCACGTATTGTTAACAGGAGTCTGCACTCCAACTCATTTAACAGCTTTTTAATTCAGTAGTTATTCCATTTTAATAGAGCCATTTCTTCATCATTCTGCATTTAGTGATAAATGGTGCCAGAACATATGATAAATTAAACCACAAAGAACAGTGTTAAAGTAATCTAAAGGGTTTAACTTGAAAGGAAAAAGCACCTAGTTTGCTCAGCATAGCTGTCTTAGAGTTCACATGGAGAAAAACCCTTCCTCTCAAAGCTAAAGCTGGAAAATAAATTTGAAAGGAAAGTTTTAAACTGTCACAGCTTTTGGAAGTTCCTGCTGGCAGAAGCAACACAGCTGCACTACTACATGGTGCATAATGGCCCCCTCCGTCTGAAAAAAACACCTCACAAAAGGTATGAGCCCCTTTCTTTTCTATCTTATTTTTAATTTTAATCGTCCGAAGATACCTGTATAAAAATCTGCTATTAATAAAATCTAAGAACTGAACCCAGTGCCCGGTGCATTGGAAGGTATGCCTTGTGTGGACAGCAAAACTCACCCCAAAAGTTTTGTAAAACTGGGAAGATGAGTAATTTTTTTTAGTATCTGAAAATCAAGCACAAGTGGATTTTTTTCTTTTTTACATGTATGAATGGACTCTGTCACCTATACACATACAAGTGTCAGAGAACTCTCGCGCAGTTCGGCAGTATGGACCGCTCTCCTGAGATAAGCCTTCATCCATTTGTCTCAATTCATCGCACATGGCTTTCCTTTGCTCTCTGTTCTACAGAAACACGCATCAGCCAGCCATCTATGACTTCTTTGCAAATGAACCCATGCCTTTGGCTTCCTCCTTGCCTAATTAGGGATTCAAAAATTTCTGTGGGAAATAACCAGCAAAATGATTGAGGAACTAACATGTAGGCATGTTTTAAAGTAGGTCATTCATTATAATATGCATAGCATGTGTCAGCTTTCTGCTCTTGGCA
This sequence comes from Numida meleagris, assembly GCF_002078875.1. Taxonomy (NCBI): domain Eukaryota; kingdom Metazoa; phylum Chordata; class Aves; order Galliformes; family Numididae; genus Numida; species Numida meleagris. Next base: position 54,471,188 of record NC_034413.1, read on the forward strand.
TTTTTGTAACTAAACCTTCTTAATTCTGAGCTCTACTTGATATGGTGAAGGTAAATTTGATGGTAATGGAGTGCTTAGATAAATGATAATGAGGTATGAAACCCTTTTGAATCTGCCTATAGAGAACTAAAGTAACCATTAAGTAGATCCACGCTGTGGTCTGTGTAAAATGAATCTGAGATCTTAGTCCAGCTCCTAATGAATATCTCGTTTTCTAAAGACCTCCTTACTTGAGCAGATTCTTGTTGGTAATATGAAATTGACTGTGCAAAGAATCATAGAGCAGGAGACAGCTTTCCAAGGGAGTTAAGAGCTCAACGATATTTGAAAACTAGTCCTGCACGCTGATTGCATTTAAAATTGAACATCTCTGTAAGAAATCCCTTACAATTGTTTGAAGTATTTTTAAAAAATTATTTTAAAATGGACAACAAAACAGATGTATTTTAAGTTGTTTAACCCTCTGCGGTGTGCTTAATTATTTAATGTGTGCTGTCTGATGGGTATACTGTAAACACTTCTTTTCAAAGAAGATCTCTCTCCAAATGACTTGTTAACAAAGCAAGTTTTTAACCAAACAGGCTTAGGAAGTGCAAGCATTTTGGGATCATATGGGCAAACTGCTAGAGGACTGAATAAGATTCTTTAGTGGCCTCATAACAGTCTTTGCTGTTCAAAAAATCAATAAGATAGTAGACAATTTTCTGTGCTTTGAAATGTTTAGGGAGTGCATGTTCCTCTTCAAAACTTGGTGGTGGTTTTTTTTTTAGCTGATATTTAAAAAAAAAAATACAGAAATGCAATCACTTGTGCTGTTCAGCATTGCTCCGTATGAAACCTGCAAGAGTGCCATTCATTAGGAGCAAACATTTAATCCCTACGATAATAATGAAATTAGTCCAATTGTAAAAACTTAAGCTTTCCATATTAAGTTGAAGCATATGAATTGTAAAGTTCAGGCTTAATGATCTTTAAAGACTTTATTTTGTGGGTGGTCCTGAGAGGTGGTATTCAGCAGCAGTAAATTTCACCTGCAGCGAACAACAGTTTTACTGGTGAGGAACAAAGCTCTAATTTGTATCTGAATGTCTACATATCTTACTGTGGGCTCAAAGGTTGTCTACGGTCACTTTTCTTTTAAAAGAATTATAAAAATTATGTATTGCAGATGTTTTTCAGGCAGCAGTATTCTGGGATAAGGTAGCCTATTTTCAAGTGTAGCCATATAGGGCAGCTGCATTCATGCTGACTTCACTTTTACTTTTGTCAACGGTTTACGGGCGTTAGGCCCGATTCCGTGACAAAGGGGACGGGGGACCCAAGGGCCCACGTCCCGGGAAAAGGGGAAAGGGGAAAAGGGTAGGGAGATGGCCCTGAGAGCAAAGAACAGCGGCAACAATCTGAGGAGAAACAAACTAATTTACTAAATAAAATATCGGAATGCAAAACAACACACTATAATACAATATAATTACAATTTAAGCTGATAAATCCAACACAGAGAGAGAGAATGTCCCAAAGTCAAGGTAGGCCTTACTCTACTACCGACGATAAGACGGCTGGAGAGCGAGGTGCTGCCAAGACGAGAGACGGCGGAAAAAGGGACGAGGTCTCGTGATCTGCAAGTTTTTATACTGCGAGCTTTTATCTTTTCCCTCCGGCTGGAAAATGGTAACAGAGGAGCAAAGTGCCATGGGGACTGTAGTAGTCCTTCTCTTCTGAGAACCAGGTACATTCACTACATGATGTTATGATGTGGAATACCAATAACCAAAAATCATAAAACCATGACAACTTTGAAATGAAAATATATTTTGTAATTGTCAGTCCTGTTTGCAAAATGCTCCATGTGATCAGATCAGGCTCTGTGGTTTTCAAATTGATCCGATGTTAAATTCTCTCAGAAGTTAAAGTTAAAAATGTGTTTGAATATTAGTTTGACTTCTGAAATATTGTAATAAAAGCAAAAGAATTCCCTGGTGTGTGTTGAGACCATACATACTATGCTCTAGCCCAAAGATGTAGCTCCATGTCTTCCAGCATGCTCCAGTACCGGCTGCTGAGGGTATCTAGACAGGGGTATTTCACCAACACTACCTGGAGGCAGCTGTGAAGGCTAAGCCAAAGCCCCACGGTCACTGCGGGAAGAGCTTCTGACTATTTGCAGCCCAAGAAATTGAACAAAATGTCTGTTGTCAACAAGTTGGACAAACAAAAAGGCAGGTAAACAATGCTGCCACATAAATGTATATACAAGAAAAAATAACAAGAAAAGAGGCAGTTGGTAAAACAACCATAATTTGTTTAGGATTGATATTTTGTTTTCAAGTGGCATATGAGTTAATTTCAGGTCAAATGCAATATTTTACCTTAGGAAATATGTCCTAAGAAGGGGGATGGGCCTTGGGAGTCTTTGGAGAAGAAGACCATGAAAACACACACAAAAAAAATACAAAGTATTTCAGAAGTAGCTTGTTTAAAACCAAGATTTTTTAAAGATTCATCTTTGTTGGGGATGAAATGCAGAGATTTATCAGTTGGCTTTAAAACATATCCCAGTATCTCTTAGGTTTGTATTCATTATATGTTGATAGTAATCAAAATGTGATGTTCTCTGTCTGATGATACTTAGTGATTAGAATCTCTGTCCAAAATTAAGTAGCAATGACATGATCCTGACACTGTCCTTGTACTCTGGGAAGGGATAACTAGGAAAGTTTAGTATGGAAACTGAGGTTGTATTCTCAGTCTCAAAGCCATCTGGTCTATTTAAGGAATTTTCTTTTCTTTAACCCACCTGTCCCTAAGTGGTACCTTTCCTCAGAATGAAGAGATCTCAGTTTCCAGCGCTCTGTGGCCTGACACCTTCAATGAACAAGTAACGTAAAATCTACATTATGTTAGGGCTTGTATAATGTGATGCATAGCAATATTGGAATTGGACTCTTGTATTTTTTGAATCACATACCAGGAATTTAAGCACTGGAGCAGATATTTTTTTCCCCACAAAGAGAATTAAGTGATTTAACTTTCAGAAAGCTGGGAAAGTTTCTGACAGGTGGAGAGCAAAAAACCCTTACATAGCTGTCACAGAGCTTTAAATGGACAGTCACACCACAATACACTTTATTTCCTACTTGTCCAACATTTCCTTTTATATACTACTTATTACAATGTCTGGCCTTGGTAGGTTTTTCCACTAAGGGCAGCAGTGCAAGAAAACTCTACCTAAATTCTTTTAGTGTCCAATTCTCCCCCCAGCTTAAGTTCATAACCCCTTGTACTTTTATTTAACACTAGCTCAGATAGCCTGCAGCATCTCTCCTTTCTGTTCCCTTCAGGATTGTGTGTACCTTAATAGAGTTTACTCTTAATCACCTCCACTTTCAAAATTTCCAAAACCACAGAATTACCCTCAGCATTATAAATAATCAAAATTCCCACATCCCAGTGTTACCATAGATAGTTGTTCTCCTTTGTTGAACACTCAGCAGTGCTAAACTATTCTTTCCTTACTAAGATGATAACTTATTGGTGTTATCCCACACTGGCTGGAATACTTGCTCATTATGATGGGCTTTCCTCGACAGACTTTACTGCTTATCCAGTACAGAATGTTTTGCCTTTTACCAATGTGACTCACCACAATATGACAAATAATGTGTTTATGCTCTAACATGTAGTACATTGTGTTTCATCGTACTCCTATTGTATTCTAAGCAAAGGATATTAATTTGATTCTGAAGTCTCTCATCTCCTGCTTCATCATTTTAAGATTCTTGATGACTTCAGAAACTTTCTTCTATCCATTCAGACTCCTAGTTTATCAGAAGACTTTCTGACCTCTATTGCTCTTCACTTTTGTATTGACTGATTCCCCCACCCCATTTTTCTGTCAGCAAAAACTGTCTCACCTTTCTTCACATTTCTTCTGCCAGGTCATCAATACAGAAAGGAAAAAAAAAATAATACAAAAAAAGCCCAGTGCAAATTCTAATGCTCACGGCATCATCCCACTTATAAACTCCCTGCATACCCACAGGTAACCTTTGTATTAGATATACAAGCCAGTTCTCTAGCCACCTGTAGTGTTCTGTTTTGTGACCTTTATAGGGCAGGCTTTTCTGTAATTCTGTGTCAGAAATATTCCTTAATTCCAATGTGTTTTGCCAAAAGTTCTCTAGTCAACACTTTTGTTACTTTGACAAAAGAATGAACGGTATAATTTCCCATTCCTAGTATTCATTTCTGGCATGATTGGATATTTTTCCTTGCTCTTTTCTCTGCATCTGCATCTTGCTGTAGTCTTGCCATAATAGCCAGATTTAATAACAAATTTCGTCTAGTTTGGTCCTGTACCTGCAAGTTTTCCTACTAATCTTTGCTGTTCCATGTGACAGTATCAGACAAAGCTCTTCAACCTATGCTAATATGCCTTAAAGGCACACTTTGGTGGTTGAAAGCACTTGTCATAATTTTAGTGCCTAACAACACAGCTAGATGGATCTTTATTACACATTCATTCCCTTGAGTGTCTTAACTTTTTAATTATAATTATTATCCAACTGTACATTTTCTGTCTATTTGCAGCTTTTTGCCTTCACTTTCAGTATGAAGTTATTCATAGTGCTGTTTTGAGACAGAATAATGTCTGGATAATAGTAATGCATTTTAAGAGAAACATGCTGGTAACGTTCTATAGGATTTTAATAGACAGGTATGCCAGCTACCATGTGTCTGTGATTTGCTGCTAGGTTGTTTAAAACCCAGTTCTTGTAATTACTCTATCTGGAAACAGATGGATCCATCAATATTTTTTAATTATGCCATTACAACAAGAAAATGATGCAGTATCATTGATTATCTGTATTTGCATGGTGAGTTTAGAAGACACGAAGTGAGTACAAACATTGCTTGTTTGTGTGGGAACCTTCTATATGGTTACACTGTATGGTACTTCCAGTGTGTTTTGTGAGCATTTCTTGACAAAAGTGGATAAATGATGCCTTCTAGTCTACAAACAAAGCACATCGTGCACCATCTCTATAGAATAATTGCTCAGCTCCTTTCTTTTAGTAAATAATGAAGGATTTGGCATGCTGTTGTCTTTGAATTTAGCTTCATGAGGTCTTTATTTGGAATGTTTGTGACTTCTTCCAAACTGCTCATGAACATTCCAAATAGAGATATCACTCTCTATAAACAGGAGATTTCTATTGACTTGTGTATAATTTTGATGCTCTCTTCTGCTGCTCAGAGGTCATTTGAATAACCTTGCTAATTGATGCAAGGTTATTTATGCAATGGATAGCTGACTCAGCATTAAAAAGTTTTGCCAGAGAAGTTTAACTTAAAAAAAAAAAAGAAAAAAGAAAAAAAGCTTATTCTCTACTTTTTGAATTATGGGTGAATACAGTGGTCCGTTGCAAAAATGACATGCAATAGATGTCTTCTTTTAACAGCTTTCTTTGCTCATCAATTTTTCATAGGTAAGGTCCAGAACATTAAAATTTGGACACAAAAACCCCTAGTAAAAAATATTACATTGAGATTCTCTTGGAGGAGGATTTCCTTTAAAATAATACATTGACATTCAAACTATTCTTTGTTCATTTGACTAATGAGCCTTTTGTTAGTTTCATGTGCAAAAGGCAGTGGCTCTTCAACTGCTTATTAAAAAGGTCTGTCTGACTGACTTACACGTTAATGATAGAAAGTCTCCTTTACAGAGATATGCCTGTGAAGAAGAGACTAGACATCAAATCCTGGTGTTAAAGCGTTCTCTAAAAAAATAAAAACCTGTGTGAGGTTCTCTGGTGTGGTGATGGCTATAGGCCTTTGAAAAAATGGTCTAAGATCTGCAAGACTGTTTTTTTCTTCTTTTTTTTTTCTTTTTCTTTTTTTTTTTGTGTGTGTGTGTGTGTCTTTTGCTGTCACAGCTCTTCTAAAGATTTTCCAAAAGAGGAAGCAAAAGGGGATTTGGTGGAAATGCATCAGTAGTAAAGCATACCATCAAGAATGTTAAATTATATTAAATTAGAATAAATGAGGAAGTATAAGGGAAACTCAGTACCCCCTTTGTAGTATGAAGTGAAATAACATTGTCAAAAATATGAGCAAATATTCTTTTTTTCCCTTCCTTTTTTTTTTTTTTCATAAAATGGCTTCTTTCAGGTGATTTCCTAGTATTTTTTTCAAAGGCCCTTGAAGCCATTTGTAATCAAAGTATACACCTTACTTAAAAAGAAACAGATATTTAAAGTTATTGAAGTGTGTATCACTGTTTAAAAAAGGTACATCTTTAGAAGTTTTGCAGTAAAGTTGAGAAATTTGGAGTTGTGTTTCCTTAATGAAAAATTAACTTGGATGAATTGAAGATCAATTTTGCAACAATGTATTTTATCTTACAGTTTTTTAAAAACTGGATACAATTGTTGTAGCCATATTGATTTCTTTTAAGTCGATATCATGCTGTATGAAGATAATTTCAATGCAGGTCTCTAAATATATATGAAGCAGGGAATGTTCTGTACTTTGAAGTACAAAATACAGGTTAAGTAGTAATTATATAACTTTAGATGTACCTTTCTAGCTGCAGTTGAAGGGCATTTGGAATTTTCATGTGTCTGAGAACTGCAAGCTTCATTTCTGGAATGGGTTGACTTACCACTTTGAGAGTATCTAACAAAAGCTGTTTTTCTTTGAAATTAGCTTTAAAAAGTTGTTGAGTCTAATGTCACACTAGATGCTCTTGGAAAATAAATTAATACCTGCTACTGTATCATGGATGTTATAGTGTCTTTATCCTCCACCCAATAATTTTCAGGAAGAACGAAGTGCTTGCTAAGTCTTCCCAGTACTTAACAAGCCTGGGAGTAGCTGATTTTTTACCTCAGACTGTTTCTTCTAATTTGTTTGGTTGTTTTGGAATCACTTTTTGCCTTTATTTCCCTCAAAAAAATCTCTCAATCTCTGTAGCAAAGTATTCATTACTGGGCATCTTCACGCTCCAGGGAACCTGCAGTTTGCAGCTGTCTAGTAGAGACTGTCTGTGAAACCTATCCACTTAGCCAAATCTTAGCTAAATTAGCTTTGCACAGAGAAGCAGTTGAGGATTTTGCAATTTGAGGCCTTTTCCAGTGTTCTGTTCTGGGAAAGGGAGCACTGACATTGCTCAAAGGGCTCTGATAATCTCCTTTCATTCAAGTCCCACTAAGTGCTCACTCTATATGGAACCTGAGACTTGATGGATTGCATAACTTTTTTATTTTAGGGAATCTACTTTTTCCACATGTTTTGACTGTAGGTGCCAATAGAAGCTGCTAAATACAGCTTTGAAAAAGTGAGAATTTCACATCTAAAATTAGAAGACTTTTATTCTGATAATCTGATGACATAAAAGGTGTTAGTTAATTCCTTTGTCTCCAGAATTGTTCACTGGGTCCAAAGTGCTTACCTTGCGTACCTGCATCACCTGCATCTTGCCTTAAGTAATGGGACTGAGGGTATAAATTGAACTTCAGGCACTGTTTCCTGTTTGGAAGTCAGCTGCAAAACTCTTTATATATTTTTTAAGAGTGCCAAAGCTTCCAACTTCTTGTAATCTGCGTTTAGAAAATAGGGGGAAAGTTGTACAAGGTGAGCATAAGCATACAGACAAAGGAAAAAGACAATGTGTGAAATATGTTGCCCTGAACTCAGAAATATTTTCAGCAATTACTGTATCCTGCAGAATTACGACAAACTGACTTTATGTTTTCTTTTTATTGTTTGGTTTGAAATTGCAGGACTGTGGATTCACAGTTAATGATACTCTCATAATCTTTCAAATGAGGTGCCAGGGGTAATCAGGTGCATAATTTATGGGAAACTGTTGCACAGACATCTACACTGTATAACAAAAATACAAATTCTTTTTGTAAAAAATAAACAGTGTCTTCTAGAATAAACTCTGGAAATCCCTGCAAGTAACATAAAACTGCACAATACACAGTAGCTTTATAAAAACCGAAGGCAGCAAGTTGCATTAATCCTACAGAGGACTTTCCTTTATAAGCTTGCATGCCTTGAGACATGAGGCACCTTGTAATACCCTGTGCAAATCTCAATGACGGAAACAAGGTTGATATTGTCAGTGGCTGTGCCATTTCAGAAGGCACTCGTATACCATGCTTGGTACAGAAGGCTATTAATACAAGAGTTGATCTTGTAAGGTGCAGAGTATCTTTGGAGTTTGCACATGTTTAGAGAGAACTATGAATGACCAACTGATGGTTAGCAGCAATTGCAGTCTTTCAGTGAGAATTTTTATGTGTGGATCCATTAGGGTTCTATTTATAGCCACAGTATATTTATTTAAAATCTATTGTTGCAGAAGAGCAAGCTTTCATTCTTCCCTTAATTTCATGGAGTTCTGTGCCAGAGATCTGAACTATGTTGAACAAATCCTCAAGATGTGTTCTTTGGGCTTAAGACTGGAACACCATTTACCTGTTAGGCCGTGATAATGGCAAAATCAAAGATTGGCCTGCTAACTGCTCCAAGGATGGGGGCTAGCAAAGGGGCTAGCACTTCAAAGTAATTGTCGTGCTCTCCTTCTGTGGAGTGTTTTTTGAGGTGGATATTTTGTGCGTGTTTATATGTAATTCAAGGCTTGAGCATGGCAGAGAGAGGGAAAGGTTTGCCTCAAAAGAGTTCTTTTAAGAACCCCAAAGAGCAAGAATTGTTATGTCTGTTTTATCTTTAAACATCAGAAAGACTTTAATTAAGATATCCCTGGGTTCATGTGAGTTTGCTAGAGCTCACTCACCAGGAGGGTTTTCTAAGCTCTTGAAACTCATTTTTAATGATACTGCTTCCAGAGAAATGTCTGAAGAGAGACACTGAAAAATGCAATATGTAGTATTATCATATCATATCATATCATGTACTCTTACTGTTATAACCCATCATAACTGATTTACATTAAAAATAAATATAGAATGTCTAGCAGTCTGTCCAGAGAAATAGAAGACAAGAACATCTTGGTTTTAATTAAGGTTTTGGTTCCTCTGCAACCTTGTTAAATTTACTTAAATCTCTTTGTGCCAGTTTTTTTTTTTAATCTTCTTTTGGACGATGACTAGAATAACTTTATTTTAAAAGCAATCCCATTACTTTTAATGCTGCTATAGTTAAAAAATGTGAATACAGGAATGAGAACCTTTGTGCCTCAGTCTCCCATTTGTAAAAAAGGGATGACAATATTTCCTGCTTCACAGAAACATTCAGAAGTGAAATTTTTAATTGTCTGAGAGGCGTTAGATATTATGGCAATAAGGGCAATAGGAAAACTCAGTAACTTGTTAATAATTAATTAGTTAATAATTGTGAAGGCAATAATAGAAAATGGAAAGCACTGCACAGTGAAATGGTCAGTATTACTAATACCAAGTTTGTGCCTGACTTTTTATGATGGCCAAGCTGCTTGAAAAATAATGAAGTGAAAAGCAAAGATCTGGTCTTGGGACAAAAAATAATGCAAAATATAAGTACTATCGCTTTAAAAGGCAAGCACAAAACCTATTACACTCTACATTTAATTCTGCTTATAAAGAAACACCTTCTCATTTCAATTAGATTCCTATAAACTCCTTATCCTGGCATGAAGTAGATGCACAAGAGCAATTTTAGATCAAAATATTCCAGCTACTTGGAAGAAGTTGCGTGACTTGTTAAATTATATTTAAATCGGGTTCTTTGAAATGACAACCGTATAGGTAAATAGATACATTTATCTATTTATTTTTTAATAAACCTCTGTTAAGGTTTCTTGAAATACTAGATTATTGTGTCAATGATTTACTTACATGGATATTGTTAATGTTTTCTTCTTAACACAATCATATTAAATTTTAATGACATGGATTGTAATATCTAACTGGTATCTGGAAGCTTGTGGATAGCCCAAAGGTTTTATACAAATTTATATGTATAAAGCTCTCAGTGATATACTTTGCCAGTAGATATTGTACCTTGAGTAGTCAGCTCTGCAAATCCCTTCTCACAAAAGATTAAAAACATCCTCCTATTACATCTAGAGACTTCTTTTTGTTATTCAAAGGCATGAATATATTTAGAAAAATGTATATGATTTTTAATGCCTTAAACCAGAAAGGTACCTTGATTCCCATTAAAAATTGGAATATTTAATGTTTTTGCTGCTTCTGTGGTGCTTTTTTTGATATTGTGAAGAAGAACAAAAAAGATTTCTGAGAACATATAAAACAAAAAACTGTGTTTGAAGTATTATAATAAAACAACCTTCTTCTTTTAATGCTAAGTCCCTTTTTAATGAAGATCCTCTGGCAGCTCTTGAATGTATAACTAGTTTATATCATGGGATGAAGCTGTCTGTTCTGATGATTGACATGAGCCCACATTACAATGTGATTCTGAAAATTAGTCCATAGAGGTCCTTTTCAGGTACTACTCAGACTGAGAGCTGCCCTCCAACTACAGTAGAGCCTTTTTAACCCCGCTCATTGGTATTCTAATCTGGAAGTGCTGTCCTGCTTTTTAAATAACTCAGGCATTCAGGCTAGTACCCCCCTTGACACATTACTTAGCCAAAGGATTCAAATGAGATTCAAGAAACATGCAGTACAGCACAAAGGGATTGGAATATGCACAATTAATAATCACACAGTTAATTCATTTTTAATGCAAGGAGGTTTTCTGAAATTTCACATTCAAATTTGTAACACAAAGTAGTTGCTGTCTATTCCCATTATGCTGCCAAAATACCGTAATGATAAAAATTTCCTTATTTTTCTCTCTGTGTGGGTGTGTGGGTGCACACACCCGCTAAAAAAATAAACCTGAATAACACTTTGGTTGTGATGCAAACTGATAAAAGCTAGAGGGGTCAAAGTCAAAGATGGCTTAAGTCAACTGTGAGCAAGAAAACTAAGATCTGTGGTATGTGTCAAAGGAGGCAGGTCATTTAGCTTTCGGTGGCAAATAGTCTAACTATTGCCGATTGGTATCCAGCCCAGTATATTGCTTAATCAGTTGTTTGCTTTCTTCACTCATATTGTTGGTTGTTTTCCGTTGGTTCCTGCAGATATTTTTGTGCAGATGATTCCAGCACCTCTTCTAAGTGGAGGTATGCTTTTGTCTCAAGGGAAAATTCCACACCAACAATGAAGGAAATAAGATTTTAGGCACTACTACCCATGCAACTTAAAAATGACAATATTTTGCTAAGAAATTGTTTTGGATCTTTTGTTATTATTGGGTATCACTTCAGGGGCTTCTAGTGTTCCTCCTGTACTGTATATATTGTTTGGAGTAAATGAGCACCGAATACAGAAACTTTTAGGGAATAATAGTAATTCTGCGTGGAGGCAACTGCTCAAGCACTTCTAAAAAACTCTCCATAGATCACCAGCCATTTTCAGAGGGATCTGCCAGATAAATACAGCGAGTGCACTTTATTATCAGTAGGAAGCTGACCTTTACCAACCGTTACCATGTTGAAGCATGATTCCCTACCCCTTCCTTTTGTGTGGCCCTCACTGCCCTCTGCTCAACTTATTCAGGCCTTCCACTGGTAAATTTTACCCCATGAAGAGTGCCTGAAAAAAAAACATGCTTAACTCCTACTTAAACCCTATTTTAAAGTCTTCAGTGGTGCATAAGCTTTATGTTCTCACTGCACACAGGGATCAACTTCATTCTCCATGATTACATTTCACCAGGGTCTGCTTGAAGAGACTTGTGTAAAGGCTGCTTTTGCACGTGTCTATTTTTAAAAAGAAGGGTTGAACTATTTCCTTCCAGAACTAAATCTTCCTAATCATGCACGAGGTACAAACACATTTTATAACATAAAAAAAAGTCTAACATGTTAAAGAAAATTAATATTGTACTGCAGCATACTTGAATGAACTATCACAGAAAAAAATGTTGCAGGCAAATAATTCAAATTAAAATTTGGAACTTGTCTTTTTTCTTGGACTAACTATTTCATGTAGGGCATCTATTGACAGGGAAAATAATTGCCTTTTTTTTGTATTCAAGAAATCCCAAACCAGCCCAGATAAGGCTTTTGATGATATAGCACTTACTGGAAGAAATGGAGTCAGATAAAGGACATCTGAAAAGCCACTGGAGATACACACAGGGCAGTCCTGATCCCAAATAGTGGTGATCCCACCTAGAATAATTTTTGGGATGTGGTAAAGGAGTCCGTAGCCACAATTTCTGGATTGGATGGAATATACGTCTGGATTTTGCTGAGCCAGACAGTGCCTGTCCTGTCTCAGACATGGGACAGGGAGGTGCCATTCCCAGCTGAGAGGTATGCAGTGTGCTCCTACACTACCCTTGATCTGCAGGTTTTCTTGTACCACCTTTGTATTCTGCTACTTGTTACTCTGCTATCAATTTTAAAATAATTGATTAAACCAGTAGAGCTACCTCAGTTTACATTTTTCAGTGTAATTTGTCTGAATTTACAGTGATCATCCATGGAATATGGATAGGAATATCTATCTTGTTACCTTTTAGATTCTGTAAATCTTTATCACTCGCATTTTTTTTTTTCTAAAATGACACTGATAATGTTCATAAGGGAATTCAGTTGAGTGGATTTGAACTGGGAGATACATCTTAGTAGAAAAAGTTAACACACATTTCTAGAAGCACTGCTATCATTAGTCTATGTTTAGTGATTTTATCTAAGGATCACACAAGAATGTGATCTTGGGCTAAACACTTGTTGAACATAAAACAGATTCTACCTGAAAGTAATCATTGTTTTATATTGTTCACTAGCATTTCACTGTTGTTATACTTCTGGGGCAGAGGCAAGGGCAAGAGCTTATTTAATTAGAAAGGCACTTGCTAAATAGAAAAGCTGGAGAACAGGTGATCTTAAAAAGATGTGAGATAAGGACTACAAAGTCAGGAATGTGGTGAAGGGGCTTCAAGAAAAGATGTAAATTTTAGCTGTAAGCAGCCACATAGAATGAAGATGTCAAGAAGAATTAAATAAAGTAAAATTATATCTTATAAAGGTTTTCTGGTTATCAATGATATTATTAAGGATTCATTTATTTATTTATTAACAATGCTCAATTCCCCTCAGAAACGAGAGCTAATATTTCTATTTTGCAAGCATCCTTAGCCAGATACGTTTTCTTGCTCATTTCTTACTATGTTTTTTGTGTGTTATTGAAGCATTAGTAGTATCTCAAATTTGGTATACTTACAGTGTATTGTTACAGCTTGCAAAAGCCTCATAAAGGCTTGTATATTGGTGCTACCTATAGGTAGTAGGCAATATTTCATTAACTGTGGGATTTAAGTTTTTAATATTGCATGCATGTAACTCTACATATTTGCTGTGACACTGAAGCAGTGGTTGCACTTTGTTGTTACAATAAAATCAGCCTTATGGACTGCAAATCCTGTTGTGATGGCAAAAAGATGCTTTGTTAAACCATTGTTTTATTGTATCTCTTTCCAGTTAGGATCACATTCTTCTGTTCTTAGTGAGCGGAAGAGCTGCATCACTGCCAGGGCAAATTGTTCTGCTGCCTTCTCAAAGAATAAAAGCAACCACACACACAAACGCATGCACACAAAGCTATGCTTTACAAGTCACATGAATTAAAGTTAACCCTGGAAAGCACAACCCTGAAGGGAAAAAGGCAAGTCAGGAGTGGTTGTGTGGTGCTATGAACCTCCCTGCATTGCTTGTTTGCCTCCCAGGTGGCCACAGTTGCAAGTCTGGTAAGAAGGGGCCAAGAGCTCCCATGTAGGCTGTGGTGACCCAGCCAGATTCCCCAGCAGAAGCCAGCCAGGGCTGTGCCACTTCAGCGGTGGACCTTCTTGTGATGTACCATTCTCCTACCTGGAGAAGCTATTACTTATCACATATGGTCCTGATCCCCACGTGCATCACAGAAAGTGAGTCCATGACTCGACTTTAACTGTGGTAGGCATTAAACTGCTGTACCTCTGGGAGGACAGAAGAACTCTGTAACTTCTCTTCACTAGAGGAGAAATACCTGGTTTCTGACTTCTACACTAAAACACCCTTCAGCTGGTTCTGTGTGGAAATTTTTTACTGTATTGATGCAAGCTTGGGTGTGCATATATGTAGGGAGGGAGAAGGATTCTAAAGTGTTTTTTTTTTCCCTTGTTGAATAACCTGAGAAAACTCATAAACCTTGGCTTAGCAGGATAACACACAGGCAGACTGTCTGATTATGCTCTAAATGGTCTTTGTGGATTTAAGTTATAAATGCATTATAAATGTAACAGCTTTTCTGGTGTAAAAAAATCAAGAAGGCAGATCAGGAGGCCATATGGTATATAATGGAAATGAAATAGGTTTTATTTTGCTGATGTGGAGGGTAAAAGTAAAGGAATTGTTTTGGTTAAAATAGAGAGTATAACAGAAGGATGGAGTGGAAAGGCCAAGGACGTCTACCTGTTTACTACAGTGTTAATTCCTTCAGTTGCTGTTGAGTACCAATATCTGTGTGAAGCAGTTATTTTCTTAATATGCAGAAGATGGTGTAGTTGGATATTTCCGACCTTGGCATGACTCTCACTTCTCACTTTCCTTTAAATGGCTGAAGAACAATATAGCTTTCCCTAAACCCCTGCTTCTCCATGAGTGAGACCAGTAACTTAGCTAGAAGGAAATACAGCCCAACCTCCATTCTAGCACACGAGGGGCAGTTTTTTCCTGGCTGTCTACCAAGTTTTGGCTATGAAACCCATCAGCCGGCTGCATCTGTTCAGAGTCACCCCTCTGATGCCATTTTCCTCACTGGCTGCAAGGGACTCACTTGCTGTTGCTTATTTGGCAATGAGGTCTTGAGCACGTTTTGCCTGACAAGCATATGTATGATCAAAAAGGTCCCCCTCCTCCATGCTCATTTATGTTCTCACTATAAATCTGCTTTCTGGCCTTAGAGCTGATCTCATCAGGAGTAAATCCAGACCATCACTTTCAGACAGTTATATTGAGAGTGTAACCCCGTGTGTGTATTAGCCTCTTTCTTTTGTGAAGCAAGGTTTAAACGCTACATCAACAGATTTAAATGGACAGTTATTGAAATCAGCAAGATAGTCTTATGTGAGACATCCATAAATTTTCTGGAGAATAAGTTTCAACTGTGAAGCAGTTTTTTTGAGACCTAGGTTGCTGGAGAGGGAAATATTTTTGTAAATGAACTACTATGTGTTCTTTGCTGCTGCTCCTTATTTTATTTTATTTTTTTTAATGTGAAATAGCTGCATCTCTAGGGTAGCCGGGGTTAGTAGCTTTGGAGTAGGTATAAAAAAATTAAGTAGAGATTCTCATTTTATTCCTCCTCATTAAATTATTGTGTACCTACATTTTGTCTGGTCAACATCCTTGTGCATCATTTAAACGTTTTGTCATTACCCATCAGTACATTTTAGTAATATACAGTTTCTTCTTTCACTGAAGTAGACTTACAACAGTTTCAAATGTATCTCTCTTTCTCATGGTGGGGGGCTTCAATTCCTGAGTATTCACATCCCTCTTGCTCTCCTGTGCCTTTGGTTAAGTAGAGACAGTAACTATGAGTCCCTCAGTGACTAAAATGCCAAACCACACACGACACCCTCTTTGCACTCCCTATTAAAATTTTACAGGTCAAAAATCCAAAACCCACTTAATAAAAATTGTTCTTCATCGTAAGTGACAAGAGAGAACAGGTCAATCTATGGAATAATGGTGCAGTAATTAGAACCTTTGTAGTTGATAAAGTGTGACTGTTAATCAATGTTTGGCTAATTAATCAATATTTTAATCATTAGACCTTTTAAATTTGTTTTAATGAGCATTTCCTCTAATTCCCTTGATCCTGTTGCTTCTAACACTTCTATTATCTCTATTAAATAGCAAAGTGTTCATATGACCAGAACATGCTGTGGTTTTATAGACTTTGTAGTTTATTGCTAAGATACACAAGTGTTTCTGAACATGAGTGAATTTGGGCTCTTAAAAGAGTATTCTGATGCCACATACCCTGTTTGTGTTTGCATAGGAACCCTATGAATCATTGGAGATAATGTGCCTTGACAATTTACCGGTGCACTCCCTCAATAAATTATAATATTTTACATTCCTTCTCAAGGAAAAATGGAGATGGGATATATGCTGCTGAATGCCAGTTATTCATGCCCTGGAAGTCCCTTCCTTCTCTTCTCCATAATCACTGAGGACAGCGTATTTAGATACTCTGTGAACTGCAGCTGTTCCACCATTAGTAAAATATGACTCTTTTCAGGATTTTGTCTGCTCTTTTATTCTGTTATTTGGTGTCTGTCATTCCCTGATTTTTCATACATGATGTGTGTGATGTACAGCAGTTATTGCATTGGCCATCTGGAAGCAGGGTCTGTCATTTTAGCTTTGAATCTTACAGTAAATTGTAGAATACTTGGATTCTTCTCATAGAGTATTCAGAGAAACCTTTTATATCTTCTGTGCCCTTTCAGAAATCAAAATATGATTCCGTTTACTGTAAAATATATAATTAAACTTCTTCTAATGCTAATAACTCTCAGGAGTTTGCTTCCCAGTGCAGTGTGCACAGGATAGATCATCAGGCAGTGACAGAGATTTTGCTGAAGGCTGCATGGGTTGGACTGTTACATCAACACAGCTTTCTTCATGGTCTCCTAAACACTTGCTTTTATTCCTTTTCTGCTGTTTGTTGATCTTTCCCTCATCCTTGACTAGATGTCAGTGAGGAGCTGGGAAATAACTTGTTCCAGACATGTAGAAATCCACAGTTACAGAGCTCAAGCTGATCCTCTGCTTTAGCTTAATCCGGAGGGTCTCTAAATCTTTCCTTGCAGGAAACGAGCAATTCATTTGCTCTACAAAAATTTAAGTCTCTCCAACTAATGCTACATGCTTTGCTGCTTTAGTGGTTTTGTCTTCTGCAGACACCTGAGGATTCTGACATCTCTCCAGAACATTATTTCATTGGACTGTTTCTTTTTCTTTACCTCCAAAATTTTCAACTATTTGGAGTTTTTAGATATTAACATCAGTAACATTTACTAAGTGTCAAAGCAATTCATAAATATTCTCTGACGCCTAGGGCTTGGATTATCATCTGGTTTTGCAATTGAATTCTGGATGCTTGCATTTTGGAGCCTGATTCTACAGATTTTACTGTAGCGAAATTCCAGCTACATTTGCAGTGTGATTATGTGCTTCTGGAATGCTGAAGTGGGGTCTTGACATGTAGATAAAACAAAAGCTGTTTCTTGTAACAGCTACATGATTTATAAAGAAACTTCAGAAAGGCAATTTGCATTCTGCTTTCCAGTGTTACAAAAAATATTTCAGTATTCTGTTACCATCTCCGGAGTCTGTATCAAGTTGGAAAATCTCTAGGGTTTAACTGAAATTTTACTTTCTATGCTTTGGTAATCTGGCCTACTCCCACCAGCATTAAGAGTGGAGGGTTTGATTCTTAGCAAAATGTCTCCATTTTGCCGAAGTTGGTGCAAAATTCTGCTTGGCTTTGTCTGGGGGCTTCTTCCTCATAGGTTAGTGTGAACTCAGATGGGGCCTGAAGGTATAATATTTTTGGACAGGCAACCTGCTGTTCAAAGTCTGGATTGACAGGAATGCATAGGGGGGAAACTTGCTCTGGGATGTATCGTTTGAATGTTTCACTCTTCTGACTGTTTTCAGACCACAATAGCACAATTGTATCTGATACTATAACTTTTTGTCAAGATGAACCTTGTTTATTAATTGTTTATGTCAGTAAACTCTTGTCTCATTTGCTAGATCAATGAAATTAGAATTATAGAGAAGAGAGCCTATCAGGGAAAAACATGTTTTGGACAAAATTATTACAAGGACTGGAATACAATTAAAATAATTCCTTACCAAAAGGTTACTTTTGTTAAAAATACAATTATTTTTGTACTGCATTCACATAAATTGTGAAGAAGCCATAGGTAAATTGTTATTTTTATGAGTGTTTCACTTAGGAAACTTTTTAATTCATCATATTTTATTGGATGAATGGTAATGAACCAAAACCAATATCATTTATTTTTATTACCACCATAGCTTGAGTCACAATGATTTATACAGCCAGATTGTAACTCTGACTGTAATTACTCTGTTATTGTCAACTATACATTTTTCTTAAATAAGATGTTTTAACTGCATGAAAACTCCATAAATATGGATAATTGTAATCTGAAAGACCTACTTAACAACATTGCTAGCTTTTGCTGCAGTGGTTTCATACTGGAACACAGGAGATCTCATTCACCTGACTGTGTACTTTCCTGATTTACTGACTGAATAGTGTCTTTTGACTGTCAATAATGACTTCACTTTCCATATTTCTTATTGACTACAATCAATATGCTAAAGCAAGACAATAACATTTTTAATATATATATTTTTGTTTGTTTTCTTTCTCTTATCAACCTTTCTCACTAGTGAGATAAGATTATACGTGAACAAATGATCAGTGAAGATGTGTGAAGTAACTTTCAGCAACATAGTAGATAAGTCCCAAAGAAAAATCCGAAAGAAGCTAAGGAGAACAGTAGAGACTTGGTGAATTTAAACATTAAATGTCATACATACATGTGTTATTTTTAAAAGCACAACTTTTAATAGCAGTTTTCTAATAGTAGTAGTCTTAAATTATGACCATTTTTTATGACTGCCATTTGCAAGCTTCATTTTCTCCATGTCCCCAAACATCCTTGATCCACTGGACCTTAAACAGAGCATATTAACGTACAGGGCTTAAAATAGGACATTGTTGAGCCAAGACTACCCTGAATTAGAATTTGCCTTATTAATGAATACCCTCAAGGCTTAAAACTGCAAAAACAAACAAACAAACAAAAAATTTCAATTGTCTTTGACTGCTCTAAGACACAGAAACACCTCTTTCCAGTTTACATAAAAAAAATTAATTCAAGCATGCTGCTTGTTCAGAGATGAGTTTGTCCGTCTTCCCTTTTCCTTTTCCTCTTGGCAACAGGCACTCATGATGTGTCCAGCGTTCTCCTCAAGGAGAATGGTTGTCCACTGGTGCTACCACATTTCCTAGGTCTATAGCATTCTTCCAAAAGATATGTTTGAAGGGAAAGTTCAGAAGAAAGTCTACTTTGTTTTGTTTTGTTGCTTTGCATAATTAGAAGTCTATGAAATATATGATCTTTTAAAAAAAAATCTTTTTTTTTTTTTTTTAAACAGCTTAATTCTCCATGTTTCCAGGCCTCACAATTGTATTTGGTTTACAAAACCTTAGAAATGAGCAATTTTCTCTTTAAGCAATGATTTTTGCAGAATGAAAAGTATTTGGAGGTTCCCTCATCAAGGCCAAATATAACAGCTCTTTTCTTCCCTGTTAGTAATCCAGCAGATTTTTTGGAAGCCTTTTACTCCTGTTGTTGGATTGTTGACCAGGAAATACTTGGTCAAATGCTATGAAATGAGGCTCTAAAATAGCACGTTCTATGAAAAAAGTTTGGACTGTCTTAAACTTTTGTGTAAAGGTGATGAGGTGATGCCAGCTTCCTTTCCCGTGTTTCCATCCTTCCCTCTTATCCATGTCCCACTTTCCATGCTCTCATTCTTCAGAATAGGAATAACATTAGAAGGCTACAAAAAAAAAAAAAAAAAAAAAAAAAAGAGTTTGAATTCCTTAAAGTTTTTTTTTCAGAAAGGAAAAAAGAGACATTATGATAAGCCAGTTGAATGTTCAATCTGTCCACAATGTCCAGCAATGAAAAAAAATCTCCAGTGAGACCTGGGCACTTTTTTCTCTCTGTCGGTATGCAGCATCAATGGCAGTAAAGAGAAAAAGACCTACTCTTTGCACTTTGCTGAGCACATCAGTATTCTGCTGAGCACTGAGGCAGTGGACACAGAAGCTGTATCCTGTATCTGCTGTCCTGATCCATGCAAGTCTAACAAGCAAATGAAATTTAAAAAAAAAAAAGTAGAATATTTATTTCTGTACTAGGATTCTTTTTTGTAGCAATGCTGACACCTGAAATTCAAGGTCCAGTTTTGCAGTGTGGTGAGTGCAGTCAGCTGAGAGTGTTCCGTGCTGCTCAAGAGATGCTGAATGCCTTGCAGGATGGGATCCTCAGGAAGATTTGAGTGTGCTTTTGTGATCATTTGCCTTTGCTCTAAAGAACTCTTAAGAGCAATTCTAAAGACTGATAACAGAATTCTTATAAAGTTCAAATGTAAATCTCTTCAGAATTATTATGTTCTCTAGAAGAGAGTAAACAAATAAACATAATAAGAACTGCAGTAATAATATTGCACTTATGTAGAGCTTTTCTTGAGTTTTACAGAGCTTTTCAT
This sequence comes from Numida meleagris, assembly GCF_002078875.1. Lineage (NCBI taxonomy): Eukaryota > Metazoa > Chordata > Aves > Galliformes > Numididae > Numida > Numida meleagris. The sequence continues at coordinate 54,491,592 of NC_034413.1, forward strand.
CTCAGGTTCTCAGAGGGCTTTAGAGATGGTACTTATCTAACCCTCCTAACACCTTTGTAAAGGCAGCACTTAGGAACCACCCTTATTTTCAGATAAGAAACGAGAAATGGAGGCACAAGAGATGTTAGGTGATTTTCTTCTGCTTCTCAGCTGATCTGTGGAAAATAGAACCCAGGTTTTCTAAGTTTGTGTAGTAACATAAGAGAGATTATTGTAAATAAATGACATTTGAAAGGTCTTTTAAATACCACATAATCTGAACTTAATGGTGGTCTTGTCATCTTATGTTTGTATTTTCTTTGGCACCAGGTTTGTCTATTTCCCAAATGGTGAAAAAATGTTTTGAATAGTTACTATTTGGTTTTTGCCTTTTTTTTTTTTTATTTTCCTGGATATTGGTTGATTTATAAGAGGCAGTCCTAAAGATGGTTGTTATTCTAGTTCACCTTTAATCATATCATAACCTAATGAATTATTAATTAATTTGTGTTACATTCATTTTTCTCTCAGGAAAATGGTCAGCTACTATATGATCCTATTCCTCTAAATCTTAATGAGAAGATAAATACCAGTGATAGGAGAGAGAAAATATTTTTTTTTTTTTTTGTGCTGAAACAATGTTTATTAACATTTTTTTTTATAAAATAAAATGCAAATACTTTTGCATTTTCCATTACTGTCAGACATAGAATTTACATGCATTATTTATTTCAAGGGCTTTTCATCTTAGAGTAACTAGTACATATCATGTTTCACTGAAGCTTGTTGAAAGAAATGCACAATTCAGATCAGAACAGGTATGTGAGCATCTTTTTTATGTTCTTTTTTAACATCCCATGCCAGTTATAGTTGCCATTTTCTGAAACTCAAGGGCTGATTCTGTAATCTGCAAACACTGGTCCTAAGAAAATATTTGAATTTTTGCTTATGTTATTTTGTTCTTTGGACAACGCTTCAGGAAGTAAACATGTTCTATTTTTCTAATATATGATTTTGTAGGATAAATATTCCTTGAGCAAATGTGTTGTCAGTCTGAGAGAAGTTACATTAAGCTGAGGTGTCTTAGTGTACACAATATTCAGTCATTTCAATTATTATTCATTTGATTCTTTGATACTTAAAAATATAATTGTGAGAAATGCTGTTGTTAGTTTTGTGTTGTTGGGAAAATATTATTACGACATTTTATGGGAGAGATGCAAAAGTGGATTTATCTGAAAGTACTTACTAAATGCAAGTCTTACAACATTTAAAATTGTAATGTTTGGATTATTTACTATAATCTTTCATGTCCTTCATTCTGTATCTCTGTTGCCTTACAAAGACCATGTTCTCAAATGTCTGAGAGGCATAATCTTAATGTAATGTAAAATATTATGCTTTTTGACAAAACTAGATGGGAAATAAAGTACACTTGAGCATCTCCTCATGGAGAAGGACTTGGGGGTCCTGGTGGATGAAAAGCTTGACACAAGCCAGCAGAGTGTACTTGCAGCCCAGAAGGCGAACAGTATCCTGGGCTAAATCAAAAGAGGTGTGACCAGCAGGGAGAGAGGAATGATTGTTCCCCTCTACTCTGCCCTCATGAGACCCAATCTGGAGTATTGTGTCCAGGCCTTGGGATCCTAACACAAGAAAGGCATAAAGCTGCTGGAGTCTCCAGGGAGACTTCATTGTGGCCTTTTGGTACATACAGAGAGCTTTTAAACAGGAGGGAGACAACTTTTTACATGGCCTGACAGTGATAGAGCAAGGGGAATGGTTTTAAACTAAAAGAGGGGAGATTTCGATTAGATAGTAGGAGGAAATTTTTTACTCAGAGAGTGGTGAGCACTGGAATATGCTGCCCAAAGAGGTGGTGGATATAGAATGGTAGAATCATTTGAATTGGAAAGGACCCTCAAAGGTCATCTAGTCCAACTCCCCTGAAATGAATAGGGATGCCTACAGCTCTATGAGGTTGCGTAGAGTCTGGTCCAGCCTGGCCTCAAATATCTCCAGGGACAGGGCATCCACCACCTCTCTGGGCAACCTGTTACAGTGCTTCACTGCCCTTACTCTAAACAACATTCTTCTCATATCCAAAAGAAATCTCCATTGTTAAAGGTGTTCAAGCCCAGGTTGAATGGGGCTCTGAGCAGCTTGATATAGTGGGTGGCAATCCTGCCCGTGGCAGGGGGGTTGAAACTAGATGATCTTTAAGGTCTCTTCCAACCTAGGCCATTCTATGCCTCTGTGATAAGATTCTATGATCTTCTGAAAGAGGGCACTTTATTATATGTATTCTGGAAGTTGTGACATGGAAGATAAATTCAAAAATAAAAAAAATCAGGTTTTAGTGCAGTTCAGGTAGAGGTGATAGGAGGTTTAAAGTTCTCGATACTAAGTTGAAAATGCTGAAACTTATAAGAGGTTTTAAGAACAAGTTTCATTTGAAAAGAATTCTTGTTAAACAGAACATACATACAGAACTCAATCTGGACACAGAACTAGAAATTTATTGAGTAGCATTTTTCTTGTTTGTAAAGTGTGTATATTCGATTAATAACTTGAACTCATAGCCTATTCCAGTACATTAACAGTTATTTAGACTTAGGGATCACAAAAGGAAAACTGATGTTGCCAGCAAAGAAACAACTCCCTTATGTCCAGTGAGCTTGGACTATTCCAAATGAACCAGCCCAAGACCTGCTGTTAGGTCTGCCAACACAAAGCTCCCCATGTGAGGCAGAGCTCAGAAGTGTTCAGACAGCTTCACAAGTAGGTTTTGTGCTACTTGCACCAAACAAACAAGTTGTAATCTAACTCAAATATTTCTTTAGGAACAGTATAGACATATTCTGAATCACAGGAAGTTTTAAACTATGGCAAGACAAGCCATATGGGATTCTTAACTTTGATGAAATCTGATGGATCATTTCACACATGGTCATGCTGAGTTTAATGCTAAAATAAAGACTCAAACAATCTCTTTAATATAATTATTTCTAAGTAGAAGTTTGTAAAATCATGCACAGACTGGTTAAGCATACTTTCTGTGACATTAGATTTTGAAATATTAACATTTTCCTTTCAGTGATTTTTGTATTTACTTTTAATTGCATGACAGTTTGTCAGGAGGGAATAGGCACTGCTGAGTGCTCCCAACATGTTGAGGGAAATAGTGATAGATCGACAGGGAGTCTGCAGGCTCTTTTCTCAAAATCACTGCCAGGTGCTGATGTAGACCTGAATCAAAGGCAAACACTGTTCAATTATCTAGCATTTTGAAAATTCAAATATCACGCTAGAGGATTTCACAGACATGAAATTTGGTCTTACAGAAATGTGAATAAACTTGCAAAAGTTGTTCATCAAAGATAGATTGTTGAAGAAGAAACTAAGCTATTTGCAGTAAGAAAAGGTATTGTTATAGATCAACAACTGATCTCATCCTCGAAAAATTGTTAAGTTGTGCCTCAGGTTTTTCTGCTAAATCTAATACTACTTATTTTCATGAGCCAGAAAAATAACCAGATAGAATGAGTAAAGACACATGGGATACATAAAGTCAAATTTTGTTACGTGATATAAAATTCTGTTGGTCAGTTGGTTTCAGAAGTATGATTGTGGAGAAATGTGCTAGAGAGAAAAACTAAAATCAGAATGATATACATCAATGTAATGTGTTGTTTATAAACAAAACGTACTCCTTAACAAGGGCAGGTAAAAGAATATTAATACACATTCTAATTGATCTTATCAACTCAGGAGTGTCTAATCAGGAGAGTATTTCCAGCGTGCTGCTGCAGTCAAAAGCAAACTGTCTTGTTAGGAAGTGTGTAGAACTTAGAGTAATATCAAGTAAGTCAGAAATTCATGCATAATAATGTACTGTCTCATTTGGGTTACTGTGTTCAGGTGTGGTTCCTCAGGTCTTGATATTGATAACAGATAGAACAGAGAATCTACAGAGGTGCACAATTCAAAGTTTAGTTGAAACTTTTCTTGCAGGAAAAGAGAGAAAAACTTGTTGACTGAGCACAAAAGAAAAATGGGACAAGGTGCGGGAAAAGTTTGTGCACTGGTAACTCTGCTTTTAAGTACATCTCTTAAATCATCCTTTATGTTGTATACATTTTTACAAGCATATCATGTGTTAGTAGGAAGGGAATATTCAGTTAAAATCAATGATGGAAAATTTAAAATATGAGAAAATGTCTGTAAAAAAACCAACAAAATATAAGTGAATCTCTCTGCCACTACTAAGAAAGGAATATTCTTTACAACCATTTATAGTAGAAGGGAAGAAAATTGGAAAAAAGACTTTAGGACTTAAAGCACAGAATGCATAGGTTGGTTTTTGGAGGAATTTTCCCTAGAAGTCAGATTTATGCATTTCACATATTGAGCCTATGTAGGAGGTGTCAAAGTGGATGAAAATGTGCTCCAGTATACTTCAGTAGGAAACAGTGGTACAAAGATGGTGAAGGATGTAGACAGGAAGATGTATGAGGAGCAGCCGAGGTGCCTGGGTTTGTTCAGCCCAGAGCAGAGGAGGCTGAGGGAAGGCCTCGTGGTGGCCTGCAGCTCCTCACAGGGAACAGAGGGGTGGCAGTGATCTTCTCTCTCTGGTGACAGCAACAGAACCCGAGGGAATGGCTGGGTATCAGAAAAAGGTTCTTCACTAGAGGGTGGTGGTCAGGCACTGGAACAAGCTGCTCAGGGCAGCAGTCATGGAACTGTGCTGCCAGAGTTCAAGAAGAATGTGGACAACACTCTCAGACATATGGTCTGATTTTTGGGTGGTCTGGAGTGGAGACAGGAGTTGGGCTTAATGAGTCCCTTCCAACTCAGGATATTCTATGATTCAATGACCTATGTGGAAAGCTAGTTTCCTTTACTGTGGAGTGTTACAGAAAGCATTCTATAATATGGACTATGACTTTTAATTAAAAAAAATTTTTTTTTACCATACTTGCCACTCAGCCAGTACACTGGACTTAAAATGAACTAATGGACAGGACCCTTCATTTTCCTCAATTCATTGGCTGTAAAAGTGCTACAGGATTGCTTTTTTGTTGTGAAATCTATTTCAGACTTGCAAAGAAAAGAAAAATGAGAAAATATTACCCTGCCAACTGAGTAAAAAAAAAAATCATTTTAAAGTGGTAACAGTGGTTGATGTGCATTTATGCCAGTGTTTGATGTCATCAGTATAAGCGCTTTCCTTCTGGATAACTGCATCCCATCTATACAACTAAATCACTATTTTGTTCATAGGACAGAAAAGAAAAGATTAACAGCCTGCATGGTGCCCGGTGTCAAACTGCCTTTGGTATAGAAACAGCATGTTACCCTCTAGTTTATCCATTGCCTGGGTGAGGCTTTCGGACACAAATATTGTGTATTTGGACTGTGATGTAGTTCAGAATGTGGTGCACAGAGTGAAAGAAAGGAAAAAGTGGTGAAAAAAAGTAGAAAAAAGGGACAATTCTAGAAAGAAAAGAAAACAGAAAGTAACATGTTATGCTGTGGATATTCCAAACCTTCCTTGCCATCACAGTTTGTCATGTCAGTGAACTGTGAAAGTCATGCATACAGACATCAATATCTTATCCTGATAGTTCTAGCTTCCTCCAGACCAACTTCAACAGTTGACATCACCTCTTCCTGTAAAACAACCCTCATTGTGAATGAAGTTCTGAAATCGTGTCACAGCTTTCCAGTAAGACAAAGTCTAGGAGTCAAGGGAGTATTCCCTCAGGCCCTGGGACCTGTCCTGAAAGATGGAAAACTGGCTCAGGCATCAAATTGCTTTCAGACTTCTGCATCTGACCAGACACACACATTACAAATCAGCAACAATGTAGGATTATGCAAGGAGAATTTTACACAAAATCCCTTTTTTCCAATAAGTCCTCTACCTGATTTTGTGTATGTTGCCTATGAGGATTATTTCAGGATTTGTTTTAAAGTAGTGTTTCCTTTCTAAGAGTACAGGTTACCTGAGTTCAGCTTGTATGTGGAATTAGGACAACTGACCTTCATTTCTTTGAGTCTTTCTCTCACTGATTTCATCCCTGTTCCTTCAGATCTTCAAATAAAAATAAACAAACATTCTCACTCAAATCAAAAATAAACAAAAAATACCCACAAACCAAATTCAAACAGAACTAAAATCACCCCAACTCCCTAAAAAACAACAATCAAAAACCTAAAACAGACGAAGAAATCCTGTATTTTGTGATCAGCATCTGTCCTGTTAAGAGTTGGGGGAAAAGGGAAATATTGTTTATATTTAAGGTATTTGGAGTTCCTTGGTTAGTGAGAGGCTGAGAAATATCCTCTGGAGTACATCTATCCTAGTTAGATATACATATTCAAGAAATGAATACTGGGCTAGATCCCCAGCATGAAGTCAAAAGAGCACTGTTAATGTAGGCTAGGTAAGGATTTGGCACAGACAAATACAGGAGTATACAAGTGCCACAGCTCACCGGGTGTTGTTACAAAAAGTCTGTCTCTTGCTGGCATTGACTTTCAAAAACAAGCTGTGCTTAGCACCTCTGAGTTTATAAAGATCACGCAGCAACCTACATGCTATCAAAGCTTCAGGAACAAATAAATAAGCGGCTTATCTCTCAAGGTCTTTCCCCTTGATTTTATTATAAGTGACAATAGGACCAAAGTTGTAAAGCAGCATAAGATCTTCAACCCAAATATGTGCTGTGTGTTTTTTCACTTTGTCTGAATCTGATGTTGGATGATTTTTTTAACAAATTATAATATTAGTTTTTTTAGATCTGTCAGAGCTTTGAAATTAACTCTCACTTTTTTCTACGAAAGGCATGCAGCATTTTTCACACATCTGCTTCAGGAGAAATGAACCTCCATTGGCACACACACGTGGTTTAAAAAAGAAATGTCAGTTTTATGGAACTCTCTATCATTGTGCTGCAGTCTTTGCAGAGCTGTCTGTGTCTACACAGAGAATTCAGGGAAGATCCATTGTATTTTAACCTTTGAAGTAGATACCCTGAATGACTGAAAACCAAGTAATTTCACTAGTCCCTTGAGAAATGTAATGAAAACCTTAAGGCAAGGATTTGCCCGCTGTCTGAGGTAGGTGTGTAAAATTTCACATAGCAAAGATGACAACAAAATAAGATTTCTTAACTACTTTTCTACTGTCGTTCTTCATCAGCTGTGAAACAATAACAATCATACTCTTGCTCTAATTCTCTCACTCCTGCAAAATCCATCTGTGAAACTGATGGGGATGACTGAGCAGAAACAACAGGCGGCCAGGCCTTTTCAGCGGGAGGGAATCGTTGTAAATATGAATCACATGAACTAATGTAAGCAAAAGGACTACTTTGCCCTAAGATTTAATTCGGCCCTCACTACTCAGTGTCAGAGTCCCCTCTTTCAGCAGCCAGCTCTTCAAGAGCTTTTTTACTTTGTGTGTAGTGAGTAGGCTGTGCCTTTGTCTCCTGCCATGCAATGCTGGATAGCCCTAAAGTACAGTCAGCAGAGCCACAGGCTTGAATAGGTTGTGATGGAAAAACCGATTGGTAATTTTTTTTTTTTTTTTTGCCTGTTTAATTCATTTGTGTTCTGTGTCCAAAAGTCAGACAGGAAATTCGTGGGCTGTATTTAAGCTATTATGATGAGTTTGGGCCATGATTTTTCATTTTTCTTTTGGTTTCCTGCTGACCTATGTCATCCTTATTCTCTGAACACAAGCGTATCTGGGAGCTTTCCCTGGTGGCTGCCCCTGCCCTAGCAGCATCCATGGCAGGGTTCTGGTGGGAGGTCTCACAGGAGCCCCACTGACAGGCTGCTCCCCACTCCTCAGTGCAGCGCATAACCGAATGGTGTGTAGCACACAGACTGCATGCCACAAATTTCCTCCTGCCATGTCATTATTCATTAGTATCTGGAATCACTGCCGCTGGCTTCTGCAAATGAATGCAAGAGCCCTTGGTAAGTTAAAGTAAACAAAGACCCTTGCTGGCTTCCAGATGGACTATTGCCTGCCACCTGAGGAGGGAAGGAATATGTCACTACCTCAATCAGAGAAAAGCGGCGGCAGTTACTCACCTGAATTAGACCACTTATTGTCCTATCCCTGGTTGTGGCAAACTGTACATATGTTCTCCAGATGGCAGATTCCCATAGTTATTATTCTGGAGGCTGCATGAACATGAGGAGCATGAGGAACTCCTCAGCCTGTATCCACTCCTTACCCTCAAATCTACTCATGTGTTAACTGAAATACAGTAGCACAGAGTGGTACCTAATGATTTGAAATATGGTAGCCCAGCAGTAATAATATGTTATTAGTTGCATTGCCAAACATTTTTTTATTGAATATCTCAGAGAGGACAAAATCATTCCCAAATTAAAACCACTTCATCACTGATAGCTAGGGCTGCCTCACCAAAATACAGAGTTAAGCAATTTCTTCCTTCCACAATCACTCCACACCTGATCAATCCTTATATCCTTGACACATTTTTTCAATGTTTTCTGATATCAGAAAGTGTTAAGCTTATCTGAAATTACAGATTCATGAAAAAGTAACAAAGTCTCAAGCTTTCATCTTAAAATGAAACCTGTGTATGACCATATGGATTGATGCTGGACATAGTAGAGTTCCATGTCTTCATTACTGACTTTGATGATGAGACAAAACTCAGCCTCAGCAAATCTGGGGAGGTCATTGTGAAGGGTGGGCATACCCCTTACAGTAGAGTGTCAGTTCAGCTAAACTGATGGCCTTGGAGACTGGACTAAGAAACCTCAAAACCTTCAACAAGGGCAAATGCAAAGCTCTAGGGTGAGGCAGTGCTGTGTTGGTACAAACTAGAAACCTACTGAATGCATAATAGCCCTGGGAGCATGGCGGATGGCAAATGTGTGCATTCATAAATAATGCAATCTATACCCATGGCTGTAATGTTGTGTTACCAGCAGATGGACCGAGATTATCCTCCTCTACCTGGAACAGGTTGGGCATCACCTGGAATATCAGGTACAGTTCTGGGTTGCCCTTATGGAAGAAGGATGTTGAGAAGGTAGAGACAACACTGTGAAGGACTCTGAAGGATAGAAGGGCTGTTGTGCTTGACATAAGAGCTGAGATAGAGAAAACTGGCTTTGTTTAGGCCGGCAAAGAGAAGAAGCTAGCAGCACCTTGCAACTGGGAACAGATGAGAGAGCAGAGCCAAACTCTTCTCAGTCATGATGGATGGTTAAAGAAAGAACACTAGGGTCGTATCACAGTGATGGCACCTGTTATCTGGACAGGCTGGGGAATTTCCATTCATGAAGGTTTTCAAAAATTTGCTTGTTCTGGGGTTGCTGATAGGTTTATTTAGGACAGGAGGTTGCACTAAATGATTGCCAGCGATTCCCTGCCATTCTGTGCTTTTTTTGTTTGTTTGTTGTAAGTCACAGCTATTTAACCTGTTTGAGAATATTTCCCATACACATCCTGTGAATGTTGCCTTATGTAAGGCTCCGAGTTCTGCTTTATGCTCTCAAGCATCCTCATGTGACAAACAAACCTAACCACTTTTGTCATAATAAAGTCAGTAGACTTACACCATTGTCTGAAAAAATTCAATCTATGGATAATGCATAGTAAGCCATCATTTTTGTCTTGTGGATACATTTCTGTCCCTTGAATACAGTAGTTTACACCAGTGTCAGCATCATCATATTTGTTTCCTGTAGCAAACCTTCTGCCTGACTTGGTAGTTCTTAGTGACAAAAGCATTCCTTATGCTAACACTTAGCTATTTGAATGTGTAGCTAAATTGTTGAAAGATTTCACACTATTGTAAAAAATGCCAGAAAGCTATTTAAAGTCGTGGAGGAGTTTATCACTGAAGCACTTTAAAACTCATTGAGAGATTAAAAAACTCAAAAAACCAGTTGTTCAGTTTCTTCCACAGCTATGTCTCAAACACTGGAACTTTTAGCATTTCCAGTTGTAGATCTTTTGCCTTTAGAAGTTCTTTGAGTACAATTTTAAAGCTGTCTGATGTTTTCTTTCGCTGTGCCAACTGTTGAAAAGCAGTCTGGCCTCATAAACATGCCAGTACAAATGAAAGAGTGCTAAAGTGTTAGTCTCATGGGATCTCACAATAAAAGGGATGGAAAACTCATCCTTGAGGTCCAGCAATCAGAAAACGTGCAACCACATGGACTTTTATAGCTCTGACAACTTGCAGTGATTTTACTATATCCTTAACTTTTGATGCGGAGACATTAAAACCACCTTGAACAGGTGTGAAAATACCTCACTTTCCTGAAAAGTAATAAATATCGTGTTAATCAATGGTCAGTCTCTTTGTGATAACGGCAGAGCTGCACTGTTATGACAAATGGCTTTAAACAAGTTCAGTGCTATAATTATGGAAAAGGTTACATTGTTCTACAATTATCCTTTTAATCAATCTTGCAGGGTAATCATCCTGCCGAAAAATCTGTTTCTCAATACCAATTTCATTATCTAGGTGATTCTCATCACTAATCATTAGAGTGTGATTCACTATATTCTTAACAACTCCTGTTTTAACTTTAAATGGGTGATTAGACTCAATATACAGGATATTACCTGTACTATCGTCTTGATAATACATTCTCCTTTCCAACTGTCAGACCATCTCTCCACTAATAAATGTAAAAAAGCTTTTCTTATTAAGATTCTTTTCCATAGTAAATCATATTCAAATGAACATTACTAATTAAAGAGAAGGAGTGAGTACAGTTCTTTCCCTGATGCTCCATCTTTCCAAACATTGCATGGGAAAGCACAGGGTGAAACCAGGAACCTCCAGGCATAAGGTGAGCGTAGCTGAAGTAAAGAGTATGAAGGTAGTAGTTTCTGGCCTGCCAGCATAATAGCAAATAAGGCTTTGTATAGAAATAGGACTGTGTTTTCTCCTGTTGTGAGGGTTGCCAAAATGTAGAGTTGGCACAAGTCTTTGTTTGGGATTTGAGGCTTCTGTGGAGACTTGTTGCATGTATTACTTACTGGTACAAATTATTCATCCTCTTTGGCTTGATATCTTTAAAATTTCTACCATGTTTGTCGACCTCTTGATTTATGAAAACTTTGGTATTAGTATTAAATAAGAGTAAGAAATTTATATTTTTTTTTTTGAAGAACATTTTTACATTTTGCATTTAATATTGAAGTATCTGCCATCTCAGCACGCCAAATAAATACTGCCTAGGCTTCCAGTGGACCGCACCTAGTGATGCAGAAAGCATTCCACTTAAAAGCAAGTCTCAGTTTCTTAGGAAGGTAGGACGCTTTCCAGTTTAAAAGACAACATATCTAAATTTGCACATAAACATAAGTAAAGAGTTTTTATGGCAAGCTTTTTGGTGTTTCATTTTTTAAGAACTTGAGGTTCTTCCATGAGAAAAGTTGCTAGAATTACAGTATTTGATTACATCGCTTAATTGTGAAGTTCCTATTTCCTTACAAACCCTCCAGTTCTGACTGTTATACACAGAGAAGATTCAGTCCTATCCAAAGCCTGTTTAACTCTGACCGTGACAAGGTCCCTGTTGCGAGGGTAAACTGACTTTGGAGATGATTGCTTCTTGACACTTTGCCTGCCACTTTTGTGTGTAGATTTATGTACTATACATTTTCATTGAGCATTTAACCCTGAATCTTTATATGAGCCTACCATAAAGCACATGCCTATCATCCAGGAAATGCTTGGCAACAGTTTTCCTAGACAGTAGTCATTTAAAAATGAAGATGAATTAATTTGACTGAATTTCTAATATCCTTGGATAATAATTTCTGCTAGCTGTAAAACACAGTTTAATTAATCTGTGCTTTTTTCTTATTCATTTGAAATAATTTATTGGTATGTTTAGATGTTTTTTTTCTTTGTTGTTGGTCTTTCTTTGTATTTTTTTTTTTACTATTGATTGCTTTTTGCTTTTTGTTTTTGCTCCTATCATGGTGATCTTCAGAATGGAAATGTGAAAAGTAATCATGTCAGAAATGATTTAATCAAATAAGTCTAACAGCTGTTGATTGGCAGAAGCTCTGCCAATATACTTACTACCTGTGAGAATAAACAATGAGTGTATGTTTTCATTTAAAGCTGGGCTCTGCTCAGTTGCTACTAAAACAGACAAAGGTCTGTGCAGAGAAAAAAAAACCCACTCTGTCACAATGACTTATACAAGCTTAAGCAGCAGACTTCCTAAACCAAGACTTATCACTTCAGGGTTATTTCCATGTGACCTGTGGAGGATGCCCATGAATAGCAGGAGAAGACATGCCGTTTTCTCTGCTGTAGGGCTGAGCCTCTCTGTGCAAGACTAGAAGGCAGTCCTGGGTGTTGTGAAGTAATCATTAAGTTACACGCTTGTCATTTCTTGTACATTCACTCAGAACTAATGCACATCACTTTTTCCAATTATAATCATTCCACCATTTAACAAGCACAAAAGGCCTTAGATTCCAATTTGCCACTGATGCTTCACTCTCACTTGCTTATTTCTTGGCATTTAGGTCAGGCTAGGTTGTGCACAGCTCCAATAATGGGGTATATTCACCCTTCATACAGCAAACGTACAAATGATGAAGGCTACAACAGCTGGTCTCAGAATGTGGGAGCAGATCATTTCCACTGGTATGGTAATTTCACTATTCATAGGTTTTCTTCCAGTTATTGTAAATACATTTTATTTTTTGGGTTTCTTAATGCTGAAGCCAAACAGAAAGCACATGATGATATAGAGAATACTGTCCTTGACACACTTTCTTGCTTGCTAAATCAAAGTTTCTCTAGTAAGCTTGTCACTTTTCATTTAGCTTCTCAAATTGTTCCACAGTTAAAAGCAAAAAAAAAAAAAGGCCCCAAACAAAACAAGAAGCTGAAAAAAAACCAAAAAAACAAACTACCAAATCACAGCTGGTGAAATCTCTAGTCTTTAATCTTAGTTAGGCTCTCACTAATGGCAAGTAACTGTGTTGTAGAATCAACCAAGGGACATGTTGATAATCAAGCTTTGGCTGCACAGTGGCCAAGAACTAGAAAAATCTAGCGCAACATGTAAAATACATTTTCTCTTTTTTCTACTGAGTATCACCTTGTTCTGCTAGAATACTTTACAAATTCTGAGCTCATATCTGTTGATTTCTGTGTTGGTGTTCAGCAGGAAGGGGAAGCAAGGATGTCCTCACTCCTTTCCCTTTGCTGCAGCCCTGCTCTTGCCTTCCCTGTGCACAGGCATCAGAGGAGCCCAAATCTACTGTTGGCAGAACAGGCAGTCCTTGCACAGTGGTGAACCAGGGCTCAGAGCTGCTGTTTTTTTGGGACTGGCCCTGTCTGCTTGCCCTGTCACAAATCTTAGAGAGAGAGAGGGCGGTGATGCAGACTGTCTCAGAATTCCTGAAGGTACATTAATGCTGCCCAATGCCACGCAGACATGGGTGGCCCCACTTATGCCCCTTATTTAAAAAAAAAGGAAAGAGTAATTTCATTTATCACTTATTCCTCTGGGAATGCATGACCTCTGGGAATGCACGACACAAAGTGAATACCAATGCCTAAATGAACCTCACAGATGCTCTCAGCAGAGACCTACCATTGCTCTATCTGCAGTTGAGTATAATGCTGCGTTCTTAGAAATTGGGTTTCTCATTGTAGTTGGATAATGGGACAGCATTTCTGTCCCACCAAAATGCTAGTCCTTTTCCATGTCTACTCAAGAGAAGGACTGTTTTTCACTGAATGGTTGGTGCTGTGTGTTAGCCAAAGATCATCTAGGATTCCCAAAACAATTGAATTCATAGAATCATAGAATCATTTGAGTTGGAAGGGACCCTCAAAGGTCATCTAGTCCAACTTCCCTGCAATGAAGTGGGACACCTACAGCTAGATCAGGTTGCTCTGAGCCTGGTCCAGCCTGACCTTGAGGGTCCAAGGGTAGAGCGTCCATCACCTCTCTGGGTAATCTGTCTGTTCCAGGGCCTCACCGCCCTTATTGTAAAAAACTTCTTCCTAGTACCCAACCTAAATCTTCCCTGTTTTAGTTTGAAACCATTTCTCCTCGTCTTAACACAACAGACTCTGCTAAAGAGGCTGTCTCCTCCTTTCTTATAGCCTCCCTTTAGATACTGAAAGGATTGTGCTTGTATTCTGTCTTTTGACAAAAGGCTGTGAGCCAGTGGCTGTATGCAAGCATCAAAAGCAGAGATTCTCTCTGGACCTTCTGTCTGCATGGTTTTAGGACAAATAACAGAGTCAATAGAGATAAGTTTGGGCAATTGGTACGTTTGAAACCCATGCACTGTTTGATGTTCATACACTGTCAAGTCCCTCAGGTTTCTCTGCCTTGATCTTTACATCTCTACATTGAATAAGTGACATTTACTCACTGTATCTGGGGAATTATTTAAAGTTTTGAGTGCTTTGAATAATAAAATAAAAGTTCTAATAATGACGATACTTTGTAATTTAGTAACATAACAGTAAGAAATATCGCTGTTTCCAGCAGATAATGTAGCTCATTGTATTGGCTACAACAACAAAGGTGGACTGTTTCACCTAATATTTTTGTTAAGAAAACGTGTAATTTTTGAAAAGTGATTGCTAGAGATGAATTAGGGAAGTAACTTACTACTTCTTGCATAGAACTCAAGGTTGTTTGTAGTTTACTGGAATTCTGAGAAATTTTCTGCTTAGAATTCTGGGAAACAAGTCCAAAATTTGCTATAGCTATTTGTACCGCTTGTGGCAAACTTTGTTGAATACAGATGAGTGCTGACTTGCTAAGTGGCAGTAATACAATTACTGTATATGGTATATGGTATTTATCAATTTAGAATTTATGAATTCATTTTGTTCTACTTGTAGGAGGGTGAGTGGAACTGCGTAAGGGAAGTGAAATTGTGGGAGACTGTTTGCCTGGAGTTCTAAATGCTCAAGGATTTCTTGATAAAAGATTTATGTTTGAATTCCTCAAATGAAAAAAAAAATCTTTTGCATTAGAACCTTTCAGAACTCTCTGGAATTTTTTTGTCCATAAGCAGTCTCTAAATTTAGAAAAAAATTTTTTTTTTCCCCAGTTTATTTTTTTTTCTAAATTCAAGTTTTCATCATGGAGATGTATGAATGAAACGCATTTAAATGTCACAATACAACAGATTATTATTATTGATTCAAAGCTAAATAGATTGACTAACTTTAAAACTTTTTCTTGGAGCTTGAAAAGGACAGCTTCATGTACCTGGACAGCAGTGCATGAGCAGGATACTGCCCCATGATCAGTGTAAATTCTTGCACTGAAAATGCTTCCTAATATTACATAAGCTACTGCAGATGAAACACTTCTGATAATGAAGAAATTGCCTATATTCCATGTTAAATTCACGTTTGTGGTTGAATTATGCCAATTACACATTCAAAAATCCTATCACCAAAAGCTTCTGGAAAATAGTGTGTTTGAGTTTTCTTTTGAATCATTTGTCCACATTCAAGCCACATTTCTGAGGACCAGCTTTCAAATCAAGAGTATTTTTTCTTGTGGGGGTGAGGATGGGATATAAATATGCTGTCTCTTGACTCAACTAACTGGATGTGTCAGATTTTATTTCGTAAATCATACCAGGGGTGGCAATATTTAAGATATGTATGTATTTCTGCACAGAGACATCATTATTGGTGTTTCTTTCATTGGATGAGTAGTAGTGATTGCCGAGTATTGTTTTAGCATAATAATGACAAGTGTTTTCCCGAAGGACACTAGCTACTGTTTGGGGCTCTTTTTATAAAAGAAAGTAAATACCATAATACTTTCTTTCATTCTTCAAACATAAATCTAACATTGTCCCTTTTGATACTAAAATTAAAAAGTAATAAATTAAAATTTTCATGTGGCTCTAGTGAAACTGCACTGATTTTTTCCCTATAAAATTACAAGATTTTTGTGACTGCTGTTCTGAAGAGTAATTAAAGAAAGGAGAATGTGCTGCTTGAGAACTGCGTATCTCAGATGCACAAGACATCTTTCTCTACAACTGCCTCTGTTGAAGTTACTGACCTACTAAGGAAGATGTTTAAATACTAAATATACTTTAAAATGTATATTGTATCTTTCGGCTTCATTTACTATTTCTCGTATTAACTTACATTCTGATTCCTACTGTCCTTTCACAATTTGCTTTCTCAGAGCTAGGAGGCTCTGAAGAATACTTGGATGCACTACACAGCGTACAAACTTTTCTCTTGAACTTAATTTTAAGATGTAATTGAGTTGTTATCCGCACAGTATTTTCCTCCACGATTGCACGAAATACCAGTCTGTCTCTGCAGATAATAAATGACGGAGATGCAAACTCTGTAATGGAATTTCACATGTATCTCACACAGCCTGAAAGCCAAGAATCCTCTAGATAATATGTGATTGCTTCACATGCAGTTCTGCATGCTTTCCTAAGCTTTCCCACCATGAATTACAGGACCATAAGTGTAAATCTTTTTCTCAAATTGCCAATAAAATCTGTTTGAATCCAACCTGTGATTCATGCTAAAACAAGTTAAGGAAATACAGTTAAAAAAGCAAGTTTCTTTTTCTTTTCTATTTTTTTCCCCCCTTAAAAGCAGTGACTGATAGAATCACTGTGCTATCTTTGACATGTATGTAGGTACTTAACTCCCAGTTAATTCAATAAATTAAATATTACTGAGTGCTGTTTTTTTTAACGAGCTAACTAGTAATAGTGGACCCAGTAGAGTTTCTTTCGGGTTCCTGTAACAAATATATATATACAAATATATACAATAAGGTTTTTCTCTTTTACAAAAACTCCCATTGTGTAGATCTTTCACACCGAAATATCTTGGTATATAGCTTTTCAATAAACAAACAGAATTTTTTTTTCTTTTAATACTCCCAGGTGTTATTCTCTTTTAAATTGTTTTATCATGTCTAATTTGAAGAAGACTATTTTTATTCATAATGCATTCCTGCTCTCTGATATTTTTATGTTACTCTTTGCTAAATATGAAAAGATATATTTTTAAATGCAAATTTCTGAGTCTTTCATGGATTGCACATTGTGAAATTGCTTGGTATCTGTTTTGCTGTTATTATTTATATTTTATAATTTGAATCTTCATTCAAATTTTTAAAAAATTCAAAAATTCTGACAGTAAATGAGAAGGAAACAGGAAGCAAATAACACCACAATTAATTCTGTGGTATTGGTGAAATTAATTCTCTACCTCTTTGTAGTATTCCTATTTGCATTGTCTTTGTAAAGAGGAAACCTGGGGACCAGGACTGTACTAAGTTTTCTTAGAAAATCTGGTCATGCTGTCACCAAAATTAGTGAGAAGAATTTTGGTTTTTCTAGTGAGAACTGTATTTAGTTCAAGAACAAGAACTGGTCCCACACAATATAATAATATGTTACAGAGTATATTTATTCAAGTAGAAAGTTGTATATATGGAATCTGGTCACGGGATCACAAATGCTGTTATTAAGAAAAAATCTGTGAGATACTTCATTATGATAAAGGGCCAGAATCTTGGATATAGGTGTTGTGATGGCACCTTTGGGCAACACCATTCTGTCAGATACCAATGAACTATTGACTCTGAAGGAATAACAGCATGTACTTTCTTACCAATACCACATTTCACAGAGGCTTTTCTTTGGAGTTTCCCCATCATGTACTGACTTGGTCTGATGCATCTGTTCTCGTGAGTGAATTAACTGTGAATGTCACAAAATACTTCCATCTAAGATCACAAGGCATATTTCATCTCTAACGTCTCTTGGCAATTAGTAATGAACAATCTGATTCTGAGAAAAAATCTCTATCAGTAATTTTTATACAGAATTAAACAAGAGCATGAATTTTGATAAGTCTGACAAATCTTTAAAACATTCATGCATTTCCAGCGGGGAGTCGAGAATCAACATTCTAAAATATAATAATTATAATAATGTAATACCACATATTTGCCAAAATAGTTTATGTAAAGAGAACTGTTTTCATATGAAATGGCTAAATTACAGTTCTAATCCTTCAGATGCACAGGGTTTTCCACATGCTGACTAATCTCATCGGTTCTATGATTCTATGATCTGGATGGACTACTCATGTGCGTGTGTTTGTCGTTCCTGAAGAAAGAATCTGAAAGTTTGCACGTTATTCTGTTTACTCTCTGATACATTAACGAAAACAGTGCTTGTACAGTTTTGATACAGCCGATATCTTTTATTCAGATTCACTGTTCAGCGAGGTAGTTACTCTGAAGAAAAAAACCACAAATGTCATTAATTTGCCTTATCCTTTATGTTTTCTGTGTATATGTGAAAACCAACTTATGCCTTTGTCCACTTCTCTTTAACCTTGACCAGGGAAAAGTAAATGTGAGATAATGCGGTAGTGATCTCAATCTGCACATAAATCTTGACCAGTAGCAGTGTGGTGTTGGTGGATCCTCTGCTGGTTGGCATAAATAATAGACAAAACTTTGCCTAACATTTAGATCTCATACAATGCTATTTTAGTGTTTCAAACTGTAAAATATTCAGTCATCCTTTAAATTCTCCCTCTTCTGACTGTTCAGTTAACAAGATCTTTCTGACAGCTAGTAGTAATTTCTTCTAGTAGTGTTGTGTAGTGTTGTTCCTTCTGGCATCCCAGCTGGGGAATTTTCAGAAAATCCTACAGCACTGGCCAGTGCACTGTAGCCTTTTTACGTGTTCTTTCCTGTCAAAGTTTGTTTTGGATGAAGTAGAGACAGAATGTAATCCTTTCTCAGAGAAAGCTGTGGAAACAGATAGGCATGAAAACATCTGCAAACCCTTGTGGAGTTGATGTTGCCACCAGAAGAGAGGTAGAACCTTTCCCAAAGTAAAGACAGGGTGGAAGGGCCCATGAGAGGCTCTTTTATTTCAGACACTCTCTAGTATTGAGTCATTAAGCAACTAGTCAGCTGGATTCTCCACTAAACCTTCAAATCTGGGCAGCTCTTCTAATCATTTGTAGAGATGCCACTTTCTTGGATGAATGCCCATATCCATATGGCATTGAATTAAGACAGATTTTCAAATTTCATATGTTCTGAAACCAGTACTGTTAGCAAAGTTGAAAGTGCTAACGTTTAACATATAAACTCCTTAAAAGATTTATACATTTCAGTAATGAATGCTGATACTTAAACAAAACAATCAGCTATTGTTTGGTTCTATCATTGTAGTTTTCCTAAAATGTTTGCTACTATGGAGTAGATAGAAACCATCTCTCTCTGTGTTGCTGTGCTCTTATTTAAATTAGAGAATCACAGAAAAATTTAAGCTAGGGGAGAGCTCAGACGGTCCTCTGGTTTCTGCCTCCTGCTCAGAGCTGGAGCAGCACTGCCTGTAGGGCTTCCTCCAGTTCAGCCTTGAAACTCCCCGGGAATACTGGCAAGGTGCCCCCAAAGTCACCTCTTGTCCATGTCCTTACAGGACTTGTGCTCTAGGTCCCCACCTGTCTTGGTGGCCTCTGCTGCATTACCTCAATTTGAGTGACATCTTCTAGTCCTGGAGAGCCGAAGCTGGTTGTGCTGTCCAGGTGTGCCCCAGTGAGTACTCCAAAGCAAGGGCAGGAATCATTGTCCTCATCTACTGTCTGAGCTCTTGGTGTCAGCAGCCCAAGGTGCTGCTTGCCTACAGGTAGCAAAGACATAACATCAGCTCTCCAAAACTGCTAAGGTTCTTTTTTTAAGACAGTGTTTTGTAGCCATGTGATTTATTTTAGCAAAATAGCTGGATATTTGAAAGAATCTATTTAAGCAAGTGGAATTTTTTTTTCTGTGAGATTTAGTGGTTTTAAATCTCATCTTTACTTATTTTTGTTAGAATTTTAATTTATGCTAATTGACCCCTTATTCCTGTGGGCTGACAGCTATATCTCATTGCTAAAAAACCCTATATTTTTTAAAAATGTATAATATTACATCAGGCTGCTCTTGCTGTATCATGTGATCAAGTATGGCCTTTATACCTTTTGATGCAATGTATGTTTGTTCTGTATTATGATATTAGTTTAAAGGTGTCACTTCCCTTGAGAAGCAAGCAATTACCTGTAGGTAACTCATATTTTATCGCTACCTATGACAAGAATCCAGCAGCAAATCTCTGGCCACTGGCACATGATCTTGTGTTTCCTAACAAATTGTGCCTCTGTGCTGTACTGTGCCTTAACAGGTTTAAATAAGATCCTGACATCTGTGTCATTGTACTGTGTTGTATCTTCATGGGAAATTCTTTTTTCATAATTTAAATGCACTATTTTTCATCAAATGACAAGCATACATTAGGGCTCTCCATTTTAACCAAGGTACTAAAGGCTATTTCAATTTGACTACCGCAGTTTTCTACCAAATGGCTGCTCTAAGTTGTATTGTGCACATTACCCACCAGAAAGAACAGAGTTGATGAGAGTGCACTGTCAACTACACCACACATTGATATGGAGGTTATATGATTTGAAATTGAATTCTAGCCTTCCTTGATCTGTTGTATAAATGGAGAAGCATGTCTTGAGGAAATTCTCTTGAAGTTTATGAAGAATGTGACGTACTTTTTTTTATTTCTTCTTGGAGTTCTGCTTTGTAAGACTTCAGTTTCAGGTCTAATCTCTCTGATACACATTCAAAGATAAAGCATAAGATTTTTTAACATGGAAATAAAACCTACAAAAAGAAATTCATTGCATGGATTTCTACTCTGATACTAGTCAGTTGTAGGTTGCATACTTTTGTTGCAGGGTGACTTTTTGACCTGTCTTTAAACATTTAAGACTTAGTTCAACAGTTCATCCAATATGATGAGACATGTTTCTTAAGTACAGCGTACTCTAAATATATAATATTCTCCAGGAGGCATGTTAGTCATTACCAAGATGAAAATAGCTTAAAGTCTAAATTACTTGTAAACTGCATCCTTCTCTTAGGGCCAATTCATAAAGCAGTGGTTTACTGTATGTGCGACACTTAAAAGTGCTTGAAAAATAAATGGTGGTACATGATTTCATTGTAGAGCAGATGGAAGTGTAGATATTACGATTCTGCAGGGCAGGAGGAAGAACTTGCTGTGCAACTTGCATGCATATCGCCAGCATGTGCATGGCCCTAAGGGCAGCACACAGAACTTCACAGAAAACATATTAAATGGGCATGGGGGAAACATCCTTTGACCTACATAAAAGAGCCTTTGTGTAGATCTCATGAGCAAAAGTTCGTATTTTCAAACAGATAAAGATGTGCAGTTTCTTTGGAATCAAAGGTAGATTGGCAACACTTTTCAGGAAATGGCAAAATCATTATTAAATGTGTTTGGTATTCGCTGTAAAACATTTATCATTGTGAAAGATTTTGGCATCAGGGAGTCTGTAAGATGTGATCACACATGAATCTCATTGTAATTTATCATTAATTGATATTCATCTGTTGTAAAGTGCTGCTACTAAGTTAAAAGGAACAGAATGAGGAAGGAAAACAGTGCCACGACAACTCCTTTGCAGCCTGACCATGTGATGGAATCAGAGATAACTGTGCAGAGTTTAGTTCAGTCTCTGGGTTTGCCAAGGAGTGGGGAGCTTTTCATGGGGTTGGGGAGTGTCTTGCACAACTTAGCATGTGGGGTGAAACGAGCTGTATCGTCTTGCTCTTTTGAGAGTTATTGTGCCATATCCATCTTTAGACAATGACCTGAAATTTGACTTTTGGAAAGCATTCTGTACAAAAGGGATGTTCTGAAATATGCCAAGTAACATGCTCTGAATCTAAAATACCATACCTTCATTTGGAGGATTAGAAAGATAATTATTACCAACATGAAGCACCTCTTGGTTTTGTTAAGAGCCACAGAAACACTTCAATATAGTAAAATTGAATAATTAACTATATATTGCTAACTGTATTGTAAAATTTTTGTTTTTGCTAGAAAATCAGAGGCAGTGGGACATGAATAACATTTTTTTTATGCACAAACATCTCCCATATGTCTGATTCAAGAAATCTCAGTCTCTACTATGCTGCAGTATTAAAATACATTCATTAGATATGTTAGCAATAGCAGGAATTACACTTCAGTTTATCTAAAATGTTTCCCTGCTATGCATTGTTTACCAGTGCTGAGTTTTTTTGTATCCTACCCAAAACAGTAACATTCAAGTTACCTTGCATGTTAATGAGATGGAAATCATTCTTGAGTGGGGAAGCCTGTTAGAAGATTCCTCACAATAACATGAAATAATAAAATAAGCAATTGCTCACTCATGTATTTCACTTACTCTGCTAACTATTGAGAATTTTTCACTCTCGAGGTTTTTTTCCCTATTTACACATACATTTGAAAAACTCAGGCACTTCCCTCTAAGTACCCTGCTTCCTATTATTATAATTTTAAAGCAGTAGCATGTATAGGCCATGGACTCTTTGAGTTAAGCACTTTACAAATGTATAACAAAGACAGTAACTGCACTGGAAAACCTACGGTGTAAGTCTATGGTTTACACTTGTACACAAAGGATGGATAAAACAGGGATAATATATGGGAACAATAAGATGGTTCTCACTGTTGTGGAGAACAGTGGTCAAGGCAAGGTGGCTCCTTAGCGTCAGGGACCATGGCAGGAGAGACTCTGGGGACAGGGACATGAAGGGGGACTGGAGACTGGGAAAATCCCACAGAACCTTCCCTCCCTCTTTTCTCTTGCTTTTAGTTGTTTTTACACTGTTCTAGTATTCACCTGGAGCACAAGTTAAACAAGATCTGAGTCCTTTTTAAGTAGCTCTCCCCTGACACGGTCATGCTTTGACCCAAGCACTGCAGAAGCCAAGTTTTCACCCTGGCTTGAAAACAGCCCTGGGAAGAAGTGGGTACCTTGTACTTCAGGTTGGCAGCTGCTGACTTGTCCAGTAATTTTGTAAAGTGAGGCACATTTGCATGAGATGAGCTGTGGTGGCAGCAGAAGTGTCCCCTGCTTGAGCTCTGGTCACGTCTCCAGAGTGCGCCCAGCCTCTGTGATGGGAGCTGTGACCAATATCTCCCTTGTTGTGATCTTGCCTTTTTCATTACGGTGTCATGTATTATATGGCAGTGGGCTATTCAGCACAGGAGATGAGACTTCAGTGAGCTATAATGCACACAAAAAAGTGTGACAAATTGCAATGACAAGGTTGCATTTGTACTACGAGGTACAGTCAGTTGTGATATGATGTAGTGGAATGAAATAATCCTTTCTTGGACAATGCTGGCTGTGGTATGTTACGTGCTGCCAAGAGCTACAGATACAAATACAGCTTGCCGTCAGAACATTATTTCACAGAAAATCAGAACAACCCTTCTCTAATGAACGCATATGTTGCAATAAGATTATAGTTAGTAATGTTGTTGCATCAGGAGTCTGTAAATTCAGCTTCATTGCATTTTGGATCTGAAAAGATTAGAAATCAATTCCCATGTTCAGCCAAAAGGCTGCCAAAGTACCTCAGTGCCATGAAGCAGACATGCTGTCTGGTTTGTAATATGTGAATATGCATTATTATCTGGATTCTGCTGTTGGGCTATAGCCTGCTCAAACAATTTATTTTTGTGTTGTCCCAGGGTTTGCTATGATGATGTAAGCTCCTGTTTTGCTTTGCATCTGGCTATGTGCAAAACTAAAAGAAGTTAACTGAACTTTTCTATGTTAATAGTATGTCCAAACATGGCAAGTACTTCTGAAGATGAAATGATTTGCGGTTTACGTGCTTTTGTCTTACTACCAAGATATTAAGGAGCTTCACAGTTACTTAAGCATGTAGCATAGAAATGTCCCATCAGTCTCTCACTTTTCTTTCACCATTTCCCTTCTCCCTTTTCCTCACTGTGGGATCGATCTTTGTGTGATGAATTTTAAGTTCTATGCTTACACGGTGAAAAAAAAATAGACATAAGGAATAATTCTTCAAAACTCTTCCATTATTACAAAATGTCTGTTTTACTCATGACTACTATTTAAAACTACGTACATGCCTGAAAACAAAAAACCTCACAAAGAAAGCAATCTTCTATTTTACTGAATTGTGTTCAAAACTTGTCTTGGATTCAGTGGGTAAATATGCAAAAGGTACTTATATACATTAGATTTGTCCTTTGAAGGTTTTTTTCTCCTTAACTAGTCCCCTTTGTTGATGAAACAATGAGGTCTTTAGATGTAAACATGGTGATTATGCTTTTTATTCCTAAAGAAGCTGAAGGGAACTCAAGTGACACCTTACTGATAGTTTTCTAGACTGAGGAGTGCAGATCCACCATTCTTACCTTCATGCAACTCCCTGGATGTCCTCTGATTTGTGAGAGAAATGCATGCAGACAAGAACAGAATCTGATTTTTTTTCCTGTATTATAAAGGCTTCCTATTTCACTTTATAGTATCCAAATTCTATATTATATAAATTATTCAAATATAAGATATATTGAAATATGCACATTCTTTTATATCAATATATAATAATGGAGGAAGGGGCGAGGCATGCCCCAGATTGCAAGTTAAATTAGGTAAATTTAACAGAAATGAAATGTTGTGAATACAGCATTCACCTGAATCATCCATCTGAAGATTAAAATATCACCATAACTTTTAGAGGGAAAATCTGAGGTGGCCTTAAGGCTCATGTGATCCCAGTCCTCTTCCCTGCCCTCTCTCCTCCTTTCCCATGTTGCTGGATTCTCCTCTCACTGTAAAGAGTCTGGAGGTTTCTCTCTCCTTTTTCTTCTTTTTTTAAACACTGCTGTAATTTTTTTTTTGAAACTGGTTTTAAAGAAGACATTTCCTTGGTGCAATTGCAATTTTTAACAACAACTGCTAAACTCTTTGTAGCAGATCTCCACTGGCGTAGAACTAAAATCTGGAAGTAATCAGCAACCACTGAACATCAGAAATTCTTCAAAAAACATTTAAACACAGCTGGAGTCTTCTGGTAGTCGGGATAGGATTCAGGTACCTAATCCCTTGAGGTTAGTTGCCATCCCCCATCTTCCTTGTCTTATATGTGGAACTAAAAAGCCCCAGGGTGTTGATGGTTGTAAAGAAACTGCGGCATCTGACACCTGCTGGGAGCAATAAATAAAGAGCTGCGCTGCCATTGTGGGCTGGGGTTCCTCTGCCTGCTGCACTGCTGCTGCTGCGGGGAGACGAGCACAACCTGCTTAGCCATGTAAACAAAGCTGATAAGAAACAGAAATCACTGCTGAAAAGCCAGCGGTTTTTGACACGCGTGCTTGACCTGTAATACAAGCAAACCTGCTTAAGAAGTAAACAAAACTGTAACTTCACTTCAAAGAAATATAGTTGTAATTATCTTAGAGATTACATGGCTCCAAGAGTGTTTCTGTACCCTGATTTGTTCACTTCTTAGCATTTTTTGCCCCTTTTTTGGATTGTTTCTGATTTTCCTGCTATATCTGCTTAGCCTGGATAATCTCTCTGGTTTGGATTATCTCATCTGTTCATACAATTCATAAGTAACAAATTAAGGACATCCATCATTTTCCTCTGAAATGAACTTGTACTTTTACTATATAGAGAAACAAGCAAAAAAAAAAAAAAAAAAGCCTCCCTCTCAGCACCACTACTAAACATGTTTTCTCTCTCACCTCCTATACGTGCAAACAGTGCTATGTGTCTAGGTGAACCGAGAGACTGGGAGCGTGGCTGGGAACTGGCAGCGCAAGGGGCAAACTTGATTCCCTCGCACCCAGTCTGGGGGCTGTGTGAGTGCTGGAGGTGGGCCTGGACTGCTGAAGGAACTAAGGGACCGATTTTCAGTTGTCTTCTGTAGTCCACACTGACTCATCTATTTCTGCTCTAGAGGGGCCTTTAGGAGAAGTGGGGATCAGACTTTAGAATTAAAATGTTAGTACAGATAGAATCATAGGATGGCTTGGGTTGGAAGGGACCTCAAAGATCACCTAGTTCCAACTCCTCTGCTGCAGGCAGGGTTGCCAGCCACTAAATTAGGTACCAGATCAGGCTGCACAGGGCCCCATCCAAGCTGGCTTTCACCACCTCCAGGGGTGGGACATCCACAACCTCTCTGGGCAGCCTGTGCCAGTGCCTCACCACACTCTCTGTGAAAAACCTCCCCGACATCTAATCTAAATCTTCCCTCCTTTAGTTTAAAACCATTTCCCTTTGTCCTATCACTGTCTACCTGTGTAAAAAGTTACAATCAGATTCAGTAAACAAGGCTACCGTTCTTTACCTTGGCCCCTTCCGACTTCTGTAATTGTTTTTTTCTCATCCATTTAGGATTTATGCAATTAAATCTATTGTTTTTGTTTTTCTTATTTAATTTTGAATGACTCATACTTTTGGTTTGCAGCTGTATATTGTATCTAAGTGTTACAAGCCTGTATAACTTTTAAGGAAGTCTACAATCCTATCAATGTTACACACAAGCATCGCAACAGAGGTAAGAATGTGGAAAACCAAAAGAAAGGAATTAGTTGTCAAAGAAATTATCCTTATTTACACACTTATCACTTCATAGGGTCATATGACATTAGATGGATTGATTAACTTACTGTGCAAAATAAAAATGACTTTTGGAGTGGAGTGGTAGATTTAAAATCCTTAGATTTCAGGAAAATTGAAAGCTTACTGCATAATTTTAACTGAAAGAAATTGGGGTCTTTTATTCCCCACATCTGTGCTAATCAGATTTCAAGTAGGCTAAAAACAGAGGTAGAATTTGTTTATATTAATTTTGTTAAACAGCACAAAAATTGTGATGATGACTGCTTGAAATTTGTGTTAGTTCTAATAATCATTGCCACAAAGAGGAAAAATCTGTGATTTTCTGTGGACTGCAGTGCAATTTCACTGTAGTACCTTTCAAGTATGATGTGTGTGAACAGATGAGAAAATTAAACCTTTTCCACTACTCTCCAGTATAGGCAGTATCACGGGCCATTATGTCAGAGATAATTTAAAATCACTTAAACATTTAAAATAGTCCACAGAAGTGATCCTGAAATAGAATTATGTGGCTTTAAAATGTTGATATGATTATATTTTATTATTTACATTTCAGTAGCTGAGACTATTTTCTGTTCCTTCCTACATGATATTTGCTTAAAGTAATTATACCAACTGAGAACAGTGGCAGATTGAAATTAAATGTTTGGATTAAATATTTTGTCAGCAAACATGCAGCAACTGCTTTACTACTGCTTCTCTTCTTCTCTGCATACTGATTACAAAAAGATTAGCTTTTATCTTGGCATGATTTTAAAATGCCTAGATAAATGCTATCTGATATTGCCACTAAAAAAAAATCTAGAAAGAATTTGGATCTAAATAATAAGGGACATGCAATATGAAAATGAAAGGAAGGTGTGGTAAGTATTTCTACTCAATGCCTCACCCTATCCTCAAACAGTTTTTTTTTATTGTATTTCCAATTAGTGTGAGCTGCAGTTAGGGCCAAAATATGATTAACTGAAGGCTTCCACATAGCTGCTGATCTAAATACATGAACTTCTCGTGGGGCTTTTCAGGTGAACTAGAATTTAGGACACCTACTGCTTTCTAATCCTGAATCATGGGAAAACATTTTGATTCTGCACTAATAATGAAAAACTCTGTTATCTCCTATCTAAGAGGAATTCTCATTAACCTTAACAAGACTTTCATGTGTTGATAAGCAAACATAATATGACTTCTCAACAATGGCAGTTTCAGGGCAGAAACTTAGAAAGAAAACTTCCAACTGATGCATCATAGCATTAGTCTTCTTTTTGGCTGCGCTACCCATTGGCAAGCTGTGGGTCTCTGGGCTGTAGCTGAGGCTTAGCACATCCTCCTACCTTCCTCTCCTTCTGCCCTTGGGCATCACAGCCTGCCATACAGTTCCCTGCTGGAGGGAAGTTCTCGTGAGGCTCCTGAGCTCGAATCTCAAACTGCTGCTCTCTGCCCCTGCCTGAGCCAGTACTCTTCCTTTGGAAGCAGGGGAGGAAAGCTTCCAGCTGTGGTCAGTGCTCTTTCTTCAGGAGGTCATCCACTGGTTTGCATGATTTGGTCAGCCTGGGTGCTTCTGTTTCTCTTCTGTGACAAGTCTTATGGGTGGGTCAAACCCACCTCATTCTCAGATGTTTCTATACACAGTAGCGAGTGAACACTATTTCTAGAAGATGTTTTGTGACTGAGCTTCAATTTTAAAACCTTCACATCAGGAAATAAATTCTGTCTACATGAGCTGCTCTGAAAGTAATTCCTCCTGTTTTATTATGTTGGCCCATGACCTCAGAGGTTGATGTTGGTAGTATGGCAGTAGAGGCTGAACCTTACCACCAATATTCCATTACATTTTGTTGCTGTGCAACAGATGGCAGCAGAGGCACAATGCCATGTGACACGGAAGGGTGTATGAAGCAAAGGTGTGTCAGTGATGTGAAAGACAAGCCATGTTCCAGACTGCTGTGCAGATTTTTATGAGCGTGGCATGAAAGCTCTTGTTCATTGCTGGCAAAAATGCATAGCTAATTGTGGTGACTATAGTGAAAAACAGTGTTTTGTAGCTGAGAATTTGCTCTGTCAAAGACTGTTATTGTGCTCTTTGTATTTGCTGTAGTTTCCAAGGAAATAAAGAGGAGGCACTATTTTCAGAGCAATTTATGTACCTTTTCTTCATCTCCCTTGCTTTGAAATCAATTAGATTTCAAAGTAAGGAAATGCTTACAGTGATTGTAGTACTATGTATGGTTGTACATTCTCTTACACTTCCTTCTGTAAAATACCTTTCCTTCTGGTTGGCTCCTTGGCAAGCTCTTGCCTTTGTGTATTTCTTCCTAAAGAACAGACACTGAGATAGTAACAGTTTTGCTTCTTCTTGAGGATAAAGGGAGGTGGATGTAACATTCTCGAGTCTTTTCAAAAAAAAAGCAATTTACAAGGTAACAGAAGATGATTTCTCTCTGAGGGACCACATTACCCCAGAGACTCCTCCTGTCTCATCTCAGCGTATGTTGTGCCGACTCCTGGAGTATCTCGGCACAGGATTTCCTCCCTGTTCTCTGAGGCATTTAAGTTCAATGTATTCTGTACTTATAAAAAGGAACATATTCTCCTTCCAAGCCATTCGTTGATGCTATTTTCCAACTCAAAAAGGATATAAGTTTGCTAGTATGTTTTTTGTGTGCATTTAAAGGTCTTTGGATATAGACTACAGCACACTGTTATTATAATCACTAAACAAGGTAGAAAGATGGCATGTTATTGGAAGGGTTGACAGAAGAATCTTAGTAAACAGATGCATTGTTAAGGCTTCTCTGGGGCATGTTTGAGTGCTGAAGTTTGGAAAGCCATTAGCACAGCTGCACCAGCGTATGTTGGTACAAGCTGTCTTTAAACATTCTGCTGGCAACAGTGTGAGAAATACAGCAGCAGAAATGCACCTGACCACATATGATCATTTCTATTCTCAATTTAATTGCCTTTTAAGGAGCACTAAGGAATTCCAAATAATTCTGGTGTGCTTCATCAGCCAGCTGTGAAATACACTATTGCTGCTACATAAAAATAAAGACTTAAAAATAATAAGTATGTGTGCAGGCAGCTTGCTTTCTCACCCGAGGATGTTAAAGGCACTTACGTGTCATGGATGTAACAGAGCATTTGGAAAAGCAGACCCAATTCATACTGGGCACATGGCATGTGATTTCCTATTGAGCTCTAAAGAGGAAAATAGCATAATCAAATGCAAAAACTTTTCAGAGCTGTCAGCTAGCACAAAGCTGCTGGGAAAACAAACTGCACTATTTACAAATTGTGATATCATCAGGAGCTATTTATATAGCAAAAATAATTTACACTCCAATTACGTATTTGTAGGTAGTCCAGCCAGAAATGGCCACTTGTGTCATCCAGCCTGACCCCCAAACCAGAAATGAGGCTGAGGCTGGCTTTTTAATTATGAAATATACTTTCGTTGGTGATGACCACTTTTTTTTTTTATTATTATTATTACAGCATTGAAAGCATCTCTGGTTTCAATAGCCAAGCACATTTCAAGAGGGTCCAAAAAGAGAAAGTTATTAATATGTAAAGGGCTTTTTGGACAATTAATCATAGGCTCATAGGAGATGCTAGATCATCACCTCTCTATCTAGCCAGAAGAGTAATTTTTTTAGAGGTTTTCTAGTCAGATTTAATTTGTGGTAAGACATTGGGTGTGTACTGCTTTACTTGGGAATTGATCTGCACTCTTTCATTCTTGTGGAATATTCTCCTTTTAGCTTCCTTCAATTATTCATAATTATGTAGATTCATAAATTAGATTAAACTGCTAGATTTATTTCCTCTATATATAACCTGCTAGATAGATTCTATAGGTAGAGATTTCTTTTTGTTTGGGTAAGCCTTGAAGAGGTAACTGTTATAAGCTCTTTAATTTGAATCTACAGGACAGGATATGCTGAATTCTGAGACTTCTCTTGTAAAGAACATTTTTTTAAGAATTCAAACAGCTCTTCAGACTCAATGCAAATTATCAAGGATAATTGGTTGGTGAAAAAAAGCGGTACTAGGGAGCAAGAGGGCACCAGGTATATCCCAGTGCTTAGTAGCACCTGTAGTGAAAGGTCATTCATCTGCCTGAACATTATTTGATCTTTTCTTGTTACAGAATTAAGATAACCGTTAAAGATTAGACTAAGCAGTGTATTTATCTGTTTGTTCAAGTCACACATTCAACAGTGACTTGTGCAATAAAGAATTTTACTGGAGTCTCTGAACAGAATTTCAGCTTTTACTGTCTGTACATCTTGCATGAACAACAGGTAAAAGCAATTAAATGTTCTGTGAGAGAGATTAAATGATTTTCTCACACACACGGAAAGAATATTCTTGTCACAAGAACAATGATGATGTTAGCTGTGTTTGCAAAGCCTGGAAACTGGGGTAAGTGCAGTATTTAAAAAGTGTAACCAGATAATTAAAGAGATATTCTGGACATTTAAAAAATTCTATGTTAGTGAAGACAATTCCCTCCTATATTCTTTAAAATAATTTTCTGTATGTCATATATACAGCATTGGGAGCTGCCTGATGAAAGTTATCACCACTTCAGTTCACTGAATGAAGTTGTGAATTGAGCACAAAGCTTCCAGTTTGTCTTGCTAATCTGTGTGGAAATCACCGGCTGCTTTAAAAACGAAATAAAACAAGCAAAACAAAGAAGCAAACAACAAAAAACCCAAACCAACAAGACAAAACCAACAAGCAACAACAACAAAAAAGCCCTTAGGATGAAATTATTCATGTATTTTCTGTTAGTGAAATCTTCAGTCATCATTTGTGCATGTTTATTCCAAAGCTGGAACATAGAGAAATGCACATTAAAGCGAAATATGCATGTTAGAGTGGGAAGCTCATTAAGCAATATCATCTCTGTGATGTGTAATGAATACAGTACATATAGTAGTATATCATCAAGGGTAATGTGTTAGAATTCCATAATGTTCCTTAGTCTACCTCTCAGTGCTGGGTGAGAAAAACTGCAGGTATGAAGACTTCTGGGATGGTTGAGTTTTGGAGGTGATTCGAACAGCAAAGATTTGGTATGGAAGCAGTATTGCTATCTCAGAGTGAAAAGAAATGTAGTAGTATACAATATCTTACTTTTCAAAGTGCTTTTCACCCTGAATTATCATGAAGACTGAATTAAAAAGTTTCTGAAGTAATCCAGTCTATTTTCTGTCACTGCTGAATTGTTTCTTTCTAGGTATCAGCTTTTCACTGTTGTATGTCTTAGCAAATGCCACTTCTGCTGAAGAGACAAACAGAGCCCAGGCAATATAAAAATTGTCCAGAGCTCAACTGAACAACAAGAGCTCTTTGGTCAACTGAATTTGTTGCAAGATCCTCCCTAGTTTTTCTCTCATTTCAGATCTCTTGACTCTCAAAAAAAAATCTTCTGTCATGTATAATCACTTAGAAACTCTCCAGTCCATGGCTTTGACTATAGTTCCATGGGTGACTTGATCTAATATGATCTGCAACTGACCAAATTATTTCTACAGAAAAATACCAATGTGACCTTATTTCTAGATATGAATTCTGTATCCATCACCTACATTTTCAGTGAATCCCATGGTTGGGGTGGGTAAATACAATTTTGCTGTTTCCTAAGACTACACTGAGATGGGAACTCAGTCTGGTGCTGATGAAGTTAATGGACTTGCTATCTAAGCCCCCTAGAGTGCTCTTCATTTTACTTGTTGCCAACAACAACCTTTTAAATCACAATCGCATCTGCTAGAAGAGTGAATTGTAAGCTATCATTCTTGAACCCCTTTCACTGTACTCCACAGAGATACAGCTGTCCTGCATCTTCATCTCAAATTGTTACTCAAAGCTGAGTACCACCTGGATGAGAGCATTCATCTCAGGCCACTGTCTCCTCTATGATACATAACACTGCATACCGCGGTAAGACAGGTTTTAAGGTTCCTTTTAAGACAAAAAAAAAAAAAAAAGTGAAAACATCCATATTTTTAGAGTCCTCAAGGAGGAGAAGGATAGTCTATTTTCTAGCAGTTATCAGTTACCTGTATTAAGATGCATTTTTGGATCTGTTTCACTTTAGTTGACAATACCTGAGTGCCTAAAACAGTTTAAATAGCAGGATTTCAGAATGATCACATATTAAAACAGTGTGATGTCCTCCCCTAGAGCTCTATGAGTATAGTTTAAACAGTAGCAAACTTTCAAAAATGTTCCTGAAATCTCTCAAAATGTGTCTTTAAACAGAAATCTCCATCTGTTATTTTTGTTTCCTTTGGAAGATTTGTGCTGAGTGATACGTTACTTTGGTTGGGGAAACCGCAAAATAATTATTGCCTTTTCAGTCTAATAATCTGCTAGGCTGCTAGGCAGAGCCCTTGAGGTGGCTGCACACCTAATAGCCCCATCTTCACTTCCAAAGGGCTCATGCATAACTCCAGCAGGCAGTGCCTCTAGGAAGCTCCTGATGTGTAGCGGTTATGGAGACCTTGTCCAAACTGTGAGAGGCAGGGAAGGTGTCTGTTACAGTTTGCAAATGTTACGGTTGTGAAGTCAGTCTTAATGCTACTGCATTTTGGTTTTGTTTGATTGGGTTTTGTTTTATTTCTTTGTTCGTTTCATTTAGTCATATTTTGGCTTTTCTCTTAAAAATAGAAAATCGTTACGTGGTTTCTTTTGCTGTGCCAATTATGTATCCCTTTACCATGAGAAGAAGGGTGTATTTTCTATTCTTCATAGACAACAATACTGTCTCGTTACCACAGTAAGAGCTGATGTTTTACGCTTGTAGTCTTTATGTTATAATTAATTCTACATTAAAAGATTAAAAAGATAGTGGAAAATGTTGTCTGTTTTTTTCAGCTGAAACTAAGGAGGGAATATAGATGGACAGAATGTAATTAAGGAGGCTGGAATTTGGCCAAGACTCTGGCATTGTTTTTGCTCTCACAAAAATACCGTGGGATCCTTAATGGTCCTGAGTGGCCTCAGTTGTATGTCTCTTCTGAAAGATGGATGCTGGTGATCCTCTACTGCCTCTTGAATGCAGTCTCTAATGCCTGCCTGGCTGAGAGCAGAGAATAAGAGAGGGATGAGGAGATTCATTAAAGACTAAAAGATCAAACTGAATAAATGGTGAAACTGAGGACCCCTGCGTTCTCTAGGAAGTGTCTTGTTGCTGCCTTGAGGATGTGGTGGTCTGATCCACAACTCATTGAAATCAATGAAAGGAATCTAATTGATTTCAAAGGATTTTGGCTCAAGCCCTGAGTTCCATTTTATCTTGCTCTTTGTTCTCTGGAAAGGATTAAAGTAACCAGGAAGTCTTGTATCTGAATACATCTTCCCAAAGCATAAAATGAAATTGTGTCTATCTATTCAAAGAGATTTCTGTAAAAGCTGCTTCTCAAGGTCAGGAGAAAGGCATCTAGGCAGGTTCCTGGCCTAGAGCACAGAACCACTTCGTTGTGGAATGAATCAGCTCAGTACACATGGAACTACAGAATCAGTTGTCATATATATTTGTAGTGCTTTTCTTTGCAGCTTACAGGATCTGTGTGCCAAAGATGGATTTTGAGTTTTACCACATTTTTGTATAGCCATTTGTGAAGAGGTAGTGGATCAGAGCAGATAAACCTTGTGCACATGTGGTACTGTGAGATGCAGTGGTTCGTAGGTGTATTTTTCAACCAGCTCTCGTACTTTCACCTTCTCTTTGAGATGAGTTTAAAGCACTTTTACCTCTAGGTGATCAAAATGCTTTCTGTTACTGTTGAAGTTACATGGCAATTTCCATTATAAGCAGTGTTTTCAGACAAATGACTACTTAAAAATTAGATTATCCAAGAATTCTTTTTTTTATTTTTTTCAATCTGAAATGTACTTGTGTTTTCTCTAGAATATTAGAATACTAATGGCTTGATTTCAAATATGGCTACATTACAAATTAAATGTGCTTATTTGATATTTGTGAGAATATCTGGGACAAAACCTGGGACATATGATATTGATGTGAGAATACCAACATCTGTACATGATTTGCACATCTGATGGGGTGCACAGCTAAGAGGGAAACCCCGAATATTTATCTCAATAATCCTGAATGTTACAGATATCTCAAATACAAAAAAAAAAAAAGCTATATTTGAGTACCACAGATGACCCGAACCATATGCACAGTGCGTCATTGTAAATATGTAGGTAGTCGACTTTATGCAGGCAATGTTATAAACCATGCTAAAGGTACACTTGCATGTTCTGAAATAGTGTAGGAAGTTGTCTATCATAATCCTCCCACTTTTTTTCCTCTAGAAAACTGAGTAAAACTTAATAAAATCAAATATTATACCTTATCTTATGTTCCAGTGTCTTTTCAATGAGTCATTCCTTTACTTAATGTGTTTTCTCTTTCATTAACAGGGGAATCAGTTAGCAGTGTATGATTTAGAAGAGCCCTCTTTTATGTAAAAATTCTTTTGAGAATGTAACAATCTAGGGTTTTTGCTTTTGCCTTTGCTTGTGCGCAGCTTTTCTCTTGTTTTGGTATTTTAGTGACTGTAGAGTAATGACCCTTGAAGTTATAGTGTCAGGCTGGTAATGAACTGACATCCAGGGGAAAAAAAACATAAACCTTCTCTTTCATTCTCCCATCTTGTTGTGTTGGTTGTTTTTTTTTTTTTTTTTTTGTATTTTTTTTCCTTCCTTGTAATTAGACTTGCCACCATCAGGGACTGTCTTAGTTATTAACAGCATCTTGCTCACCTTTGCAGAAAGACAGAAATGGCTAAGCAAAAAACATCCCCCTCAGTACCAATCTGGGAGGTGGACAGAAACTGGCAGTCACACAATCCTTTTTTTTTTTTTCCTGTACTGACCTTTCTCTCCTTAGGAACTATCACTTTTAGCATGTGTATAATCTCTGCTTTTCTGTTATTTTCCTGATTTCTTCCAAATAGCCGTGGAATTTGAATACAGACTTGCTGTGTAAGATTCTGGGTCAAAGAGCTGTAGTCCTAAACATTGCTGGTCTGCACAAAGATGTAAAGTATGAATCCAGACACCCAAACTTCTGCCACAAATATCCAGCAATCGTGCCATTTTCATGTGGGCAATGACATCATTAAGAAGCTTGAAAAGAATGTGCTGATGTTATTCATACTTCTGCCGGTGTTGCAATGATATTGCTACCTCTCCAATAAATTTATTTTTCTTGAGAACTGTGTACTTTTGCTGCAAAAAAAATGTGTAGAAATGTTTTTTTTTTCAAGGCAAAAGGGACCAATATGTAAATATTACTGCAAAGTTATCATGGTTTTACCAAAATATCTTGGGTCTATCAGTGAAGCTATAGCTACACCTGTTAAGTAGCTTGGCTTGTCCTTTGTTTCCCAAACCCCAGTGATCCAGTATTTGATCTAAAGGAGAATCTCTGTTAGCTAGCTGTAGTAGTAAATCACAGATTTGATGATATTGGTAAAGACACTGACCAACCTTAAACAAGTCAGAAATTGTTTACTCCATTTGCAGTTTTAGCGCACTAATCTTACTGAGCGTGAAAAGAATCACATTCCCTCACATCTTCTACACCTGCAAGCTATGCATGATCACCATCAAGACCAATGTTCTTGTCTGGTATCACATAGATTTGCCAAAAGCTAGTCAGTATGTTAGGCCGTTGTTAGGGCGTAGTGCTGTCCTCATGCCTATTGGGCATTGCAAGTAAAGCAAGCTGTCAGTCTGATGTGTTTACAGATAGATGGGTCAGGAGTAGAAGCAATTATTTTAAATGTGACCTGACCAGAGTGAGGCTGGAGAGATTTTGCACATTTACAAATGACCATCTTCATCAGACATCCAGCCAAAGATGTATTACCAAGCCAGTTGCCTGAAAGCCTTTTGTGGTAGATCAAAGAATTACAACTGATTTTTTTAAACCTTTCCTCACCATTGCATGGAGCTTTCATGGTTTCTAGAAAGCTCATATACCCTTCCTTGCAAAACTCAAAATATACCCTATGCGCTTCATGTATTGTTCTTCTGTTCATAGGAAGGCTGTCTAATAATACAGAAAGAACAAAAGTAGACATTATGTATATATATATGCTTTTCAACTGAAACCTTTTATCTTTTTTCACTAATATATCTCATAAGAATACCATCAGGTTACTCTATCACCTTTTCCAGTATTGTTTTTTCTTTCTAACAAACCATTTCTCTGTGTAAGCCATTATCTAAAACAAAGTTTACATTTCTGATTTGCACACAGGGATGCTATTTAATGTCTGATATTCTTCATGACCGTCACTTCACTTTATCTCATTTTAGAATAATGATAAAAAGAGCTTTGGTCCCCTGCTGTTCTCTATGCCCTTCTCTGAGCTTGCTTTCTTCAGTCTTTTTAAAAAAACAGACTCCAAAAGCATGTTTGAAACAAAGCATGCTCAGTTCTTGGATCTACCAGAATTCTGCTCATTTATGGATAAAGTAGGTGTACAAAAGTGTCCATATTCCACTTATACACAGGCTGTGTGTGGCCAGGGTATACTTCGATTGTGTACACAATTTAGACTAAACTCGGAGCTTCTTGGTGAAAGGTACAGCTATGGAGACCTGAAAGAAGGTTGAAAGCGCCTGTTCTGGCGATATCCCCCCATATCTATCCTAGGCCACTTATAATTATCCAAAGGTAGGATTTCAGTAGGTTCTCTTTCCTGGAAGTTAAAAGAGGATGATTTAAACCACTTCCTGCCTTGTAGCACTACTGGAGTGCTATATGGACTATAAAATAGTGTAGGAGGGGGAGCAGAAGTAGGCTGGTTCATCCTTACAATCTGCTTTTACCCTTATAATTTATAGACCTTTTTTTTTCAGTTTATTAAGACATGATTAATTTTTCTTCTGAAGAGATGAGATATTTTGTCACCTTATTTTTGCCCAAATTTACATGAAACATTTAGAGGGTAATCATGACACTTCCTAGAGATTTTAGGTATGGGTTCTTTGGTGCAAGAGTGTGCAACCACTGATCATATATCAAAGTCTGACACTGATCACCTTGTGCATCATAGGGCAACATGCACATTTATTGGTCCTTAGTGTTTTCAGGTACCTGGGCTTTGAATATAGGACAGAATTATGTCTGCTTCCCTCCTTCTGAAGTGGTATTTTAAATTATGAACTACATAACGTCTCCCAGACACTGAGATCATGGTAGCTTGAGATGTGATGGCAAAAGACATTCTCAGGCAATGCTACTATGTATACACACCAGTCACTCGTGGTTTCATGTCTCTGCATCTCAGAAACAGTGAGGGCATGGCTTCTGTACCTTTCATGACATTTTACCTTTATTTTCCTTTTCTTCCTCTGCAATCCTTCTGAGACAAAAAGAGGAGGAGAAAACAGGCACAAAGAATGAGGAAAGAAGCAGAAAAATCTTCTTTGCTAATTAATCTTCAGCAAATGATAGTCTACATCTCTTGAAGACAGCTGAGATTGCTCCTCTTTTGTAATGGCACATTCCTACAGGCTCGCACTGGGAAATCACTGTTAGTCTGTATCCTTCTGCTGAAAAAGCTCCTGAAATAAAGCTTTTCTTTAATTCCCCAGCCTCCCCTGTCATTTCCATACAAGTCAGTAAAAGTGGTGCTCCCTCATGGACTATGACGAATCTGTGGGCTCTTCTGGGCAGTTCTAGGAAGTGATATGAGTTGAACAAGGATAATTCAGAAGTTTAAAACAGATAATGGGTAACAGTTAATTAACTAGATATTTTCTAGAGAAATATGGAGTGTATTTCCTCTAAGGTATTTCCATTTGTTTGTCACAGCAAGTGGTGTTAGTCTTTAGCTTGAGTAATTAAAATAGTTTTTTTTGAGAGAGAAAACACAGAGTATTTCATTGTAGTGGCCAGTACAACATTAAGAAACATTAGTGGCCTTTTTCTTTTTCTAAAGATGTTGATGTATGCAGTCCCTGCCATTTTGTTTTTCAGATGTCTTGCTAGGGCTATGTGCCTCTAGTGCAGATAAATTCAGCTCAAGATATTTAATGTGTTAGTGCTAAGCCATGCCTAAAAATCTGTAGAATATGTCTGAGGTGTTATATTTTTGTGTTATATCTCTTTTTTGTTTTGTGTTATATCTCTTTTTGACTCATCTTACCCCAGGGATTGCTTTCTAAGTTATCAGTACTGAATTGAGTGTCTTCAGAAAAAAAGTACTTTCATATGAATGAAGTAAAGATTTTAAAAACATGCTATTTTTACATCAAATACATTTGTTGGCCAATCTTTCCTATCTCAGCCTGGTGGGTTTTATAATTGAGGAATTCCCACTCTAACCATGAAATAGTGTTCAGGAAAATAGAACTCAGAAGGTACTAGGTGCTGTTTAGTGATCAGAGAAGTTAACATGGAAACATGACTTCTGGATTGTGTTCTTGTTCCATCAATTTTTAATCTCTTTGCACTTGGTTTATGTCTTTAAGTATGTAAAACACATTCTTCTTTCCTACACAGCTCTCAGAAAATTTGGTGAATACAGTTTTGATGCATTATTTACCTATATTTTGCTAGCAGTGATAACTCAGCAGCACAAGAAACAGTTAAAATTACTATGTTTATTTTGTTTGGTTGCCTTTTTTTACTACATTTTTTTTTTGAGAATTTAATTGCTTACTCCCTTTTCCCAATCTAGATCCAATCTCTGTACTCCTTGCTACTAAAACTCTGTCTTCCTCTCTTTTGAGCCACTCACTCACTTCTTTATAAATTTCCCCTTAAGCCCTTCCTTTTCTATTTAGCTTGTGATTGACTTCCTTTGAAAAGCATTTTGTGCTATTGTGTGTTAACTTAAATTGTATTTTACATAAAAGGTACAGGATAAAATAAAGGGGAGAGTGGGAGATGATGCATTAGTGTGTGGGCTGAAAGATGGAACAAAAGGTTGTTTTTTAATTCATGCTGAAAATAGCAAATAAGATACTTGCTTCACTTCTGTGCATGTCAACAAAACTGTGACTTTATTCACTGAATAAAAAGTATGAAAACTCTCTTTAAAACTACTGTGATAAGTTAAGAATCTAACCATGTCATTTACTGATAAAAATAATCCTAGGCTTCTTTTTAAACCCTTGTTATAGTGTTGGACAACGTGAGCAAAAGAAAACAATTTGCATTAAGAAAAACTCTTGTAAATATGTCTGCTGAACTGCAGTGTGTAGCTCCAGCAGGACATTGCTTAGAGAGACTTTGTTTAAAACATTTATTGGAGGCATATATTACAGTATATCATTTACTGGCTGGAAGCCATACAATATGTGTCTTAACAACAACAAAAAAAAATTACCTTGTAATATGAACCCCTCCAAGGCATAATTATATAATAAAGTTCTTATTGGGAAAACTGGAAGAGGGCCAAGCCTTGTCCAAATATAGTGAATGTCAGAGCCAAATTTATTATCCTTAGCTATTAACAGGAGAAGGCAGGTTTTGTTTACCAAGCCTAATTCTCTCCTAATTACAGCCACTATAAAATAATTACTATCCATGGGATAACAACACAAGACAGAGTGACTAACAGAAGAAACTGCAGGGGTTAGAAAACAGAGTGCAATTCTGTGTCATTTTGAACAGCTTGTGTACCACCATGAACAAATTAACGGACTTCATTAAGGAATTATGTTTTAAGAGTGGCTTTGCAGTGAAGCAGTAAAGCAATTAATGCATTCTATTTGGTCCTACATCTGAGTTCTAGTGCAATTTTAGACAGCAACTTAATTTTTTTTTTTTTTGATGTATCAGGTATAATAGAATGAAGCCACATTACTGAACAACATCAGTAATGAGTGTATGTAAAAGACTTTATTTTGGTCAAATGATATCCAGTCTCCACTGACTCAAAATGTTTTATTGAGTGCATTCGTACTAACCTAATCTTAATTGAATAAAAAACAAAGAGCCCAAACTATGCTGTAAAATAATTTGCATTTTCAAATATTTCTTACCTTTTGGATAAAAATTTGCAGTACTGCATAAATGTATATATAATATACATTTGTGTTTATATTTGAGCAAGGAAAATAGACTTTGGCAAAACTGTCAATATTTTATTGCTGCTTTCTGTACAAATCAGAATAGCATATTTCTCAGTTGAAATCCAATACTTCATTAAATTCGCAGTGTTTCCATTCTCACTTTGCCTAGCCTCTTCCATCTTGTCATACAACCCCAGAGGTGCACAACATACCTAGGGCTAGCTTTCTTGCACAATTAGAGTGTATGTATCAAAATCAGCCTGTACACAACATATTCACAGTGTAAAAGGTTAGAGTTCAAGCTGTCTTCTCTCTGTAGAGGACTCTTCACCCTATAGCAGGGCAAACTCCCCTATTTTAGTGACTTAGTGGGAACTGGCAAACTCAACACACTTGGGAGTCTGTTTTAGATACTAGTTTTAATAGGCTTCCAGATGGCTGCATGAAAGCAAAAGGATTATTATAGCAGCCCCCCAGCCGTGCCATTATAGATAAAGGTATGTTCATGTTTCCTTTACAAACCCCTTTTTTTAGGGTTTTATCACTCCATTATAAAAATTCTCTTGGCATCAGAAGTCAATATAAAGTTCTCAGCCCATGCAATATGTTTCATTTTAGAAATTGTTTATGTCACTATAGTCTCTGTTTATCCTATATACATACCAGTGATTTAGGTTATTTTCAAAGGATGCTTTCTGTCACAATTAAAAAAAAAACCTGTTAATCATGAAAGTAAAATTTAAACGTGCAGACTGTCAGTTGGTGTGAATCAGCTCACTGTACTTTGAGATCAGCCAAGTGACTCACATCCGCTGAGCATCCTCTCCTCCCAGTATTGACCTGATGGTAAGCACAAGTGCAAGAGTGGAAATTAAAGCTAAGGTATGAAACTAAAGTGATAGGAATGTTGTTGGACACTTAAGGTGAACATTATCATTTATAGTGTGCCCTTGTGGCCAATGATATCCTGGGATGCATTAAAATGGGCATGGCCAGAAGGTCAAGGGAGGTCCTGGTGAAGCTGCATCTGGAGTACTGTATCCAGTTCTGGGCTCCTCAGCTCGAGAAAGACAGGGAACTTCTAGAGAGTACCCAGCAGATGTCTACAAAGATGGTTAGGAGCCCGGTGTATCTCCCTTATGAGGAAAGGCTGAGAG
Organism: Numida meleagris; assembly: GCF_002078875.1. Classification (NCBI taxonomy): domain Eukaryota; kingdom Metazoa; phylum Chordata; class Aves; order Galliformes; family Numididae; genus Numida; species Numida meleagris. Next base: position 54,533,371 of record NC_034413.1, read on the forward strand.
ACCTGGGACTGTTCAGCCTGGAGAAGGCTGAGAGGGGATCACATCACTGTTTATAAATATCTGAAGTATGAACGTCAAGAGAATGGGGCCAGGTTCTTTTGAATGCCCAGGGACAGAACAATGGACAATGGGCTCAAACTGTAACATAGGAAGTTCCATCCGAACATGAGAAAGAGCTTCTTTACTTTGAGTGTTACAGGGCACTGGAACAGGCTGCCCAGTGAGAGTGTGGAGTCTCTTTCTCTGGAGAAATTCAAAACCCACCTGGATGCTTTCCTGTGCAACCTCCTGTAGAGAACCTGCTCTAGCAGGGAGATTGGACTCAATGATCTCCAGAAGTCCCTTCCAACCCCTGTGATCCTGTGATTCTGTGATCATGGTGGCATCCAAAAGAACTGGGACTCACTAAACAACAGTCAACTTTTTCTCACATCTGCAAATATTGGAACAGTCAGAAAACTGTGTTTTGGATCAAATCCCTGCTAGTTAATAGATTGGTAGTAGAGTTGGGATGCTCTTGAAGTTGTGGCAAAGCTGACTTTATTAGCTGTATTTGCATGGTTCTCTGGTGTTGCCTTTGTTTCGAAGGGCTCTAACATCAGTGGAGTTAAATTATTAGAGAACTTTTTTTTTTGCACATTTCAAACAAAACCTCAAAATTTAATTTGTTAAAACAAGTCCACAGAGAATTCCTTTGAAACAACAAAGGAAAACATTGCAAAATGATGCAGCCAAGTCCTTTCTTTGTATGACCATAAAACCTAACTACTTTTTTCTTTCTTTCTTTCTTAATGACTTACCCAAGCCCTTTTTCATAGTTTGCCAAATTCTCAGCAATTTTATGAAGAAGATATAAGGAAGGTGGACGGTAAATCTAACTAAATATTAAAGAAAATCCCAGACAGAGAATCACCAACTCACTTCTTTACCTGGGTTTCATACTGATTTCCTGATACTGAAACAGAAGTTGACCAATTAAAACATGGATGTTATTTTTCTCCACAGATCACATCCTTCCAGGTTATGCTTCAAAGTCCTCCGCACAAAGACCAGTCCTGTACGTTGGCACTGTAGCACAAGAAATGCCATTGTTAAATATTGTGTCAATAAGACTACATATTTATGAAGCCAAATTATGAATTGATATGATCTATCATAATAACTCTGGCATGTCAATGTCTGCATACAAACTGCTCCATTACAGGATGATACTGTGTCAGTCACAGTTGTTCAGGACTTGTCCAGAATCTCTGCTAAGTTTCAGTCATTCATCTTCAATTGCATTAAAAATGAAAGGCTAACATGTTAGCAGCATATTAAATTATGCTTGTAAGAAATACAAATAGAAAATAGGATGTTGAGCGCAGAAGCATTTTCTATTTTGCATGTTCCTGGTGAGCTGATACCTTTATTTGCCTGCAAAACATTAGTGTACTTTAAAAACATATTGGGATTCCTTTGACTATGCTGCAAATTATTTCATTTACACTTCATTCTATCACATAAAATTAAAAGCTCTACAGAGACATACAGCTTAAATATTATAATGAAATACAACACTTACAAATGAAATTATATCTAATTTGACTTTAGATATGTGTCCCATATCTTCTTAATGGTTTCCTGAAGACCTCTGAGTTGGTAAGTAGTGCATTTGAATGGGATACATGTCTTCAGATATTGCAGAAAATTCAAGTGTGAGATGTCACGTACTGTAGCAAATTTGCTACAATACCTAGGCACAAAAGGGTGAGTTAAGGATGGACTGTCAGCATGAAGGTCGTGACCTGCAATGGAAGTAATGTACAGATCTAGAGCACTAATGAGGGAAACAATGACTTCCACAATAATGATGCGCAATGCTGTATAACATCCCATGTATTCCTGTATAGCCTGTAAATGTCACAGGCCTTAGCTAGAAATCAAAATTTCCTTGCTTTTGATGGCTTGTCTTCAGATGTTTGGTGTGTTTTGTAGCAGAAGCTATTGCTATATTTTATGTAAAAGCCATTCCAGGAAGCTATCATTGCACTGATGCAACGTCATGAGCATTACTCAGACAGTGAAGTGCTCATTGGTTTTGCATAAGTTTCAGAGGCCAAAAAAACAATTTAGAGCTCTAATTCTAGAACTTGAGTTTATTTTAATTGTGCTCTGTTAAGATATTTGCATGTGCTTTAGTAAGTATGTTCATTATTATTTGAACCAAATACCTAAGTGTTTATGTTCTCAATGTTAAATTGATTTTGGGATAGAAACATACTTCTGTCCAATCCTCTGTGTTGTAAAATATGATTGTCTTTAGCATAGAGTTAAAGAAACTTTAGTTTCCAGGCTACTTAAATTACTCTTGATTGCAGGCAAAAAAATGTTCAATGATTTGAAATTTCACAAACACAGAAACATTATTTTTCCAATTCCTGTATTCATTTTGCTCTACACTGGAGTAGAACTTGTAAGCTTTGTACTGAGAAAAACTGGCATTCATTGTGAACTGTGTCTATACTTGTAGTGTTGGAAGAGACATTTCAGAAAGTGCTCTACTTTTGTGAAGAAATTTCACTTCCAACAGTTGCTTACAAACTAAGATAAAAAGACCTCTATCTAAAAAGCCTTACCAGGTACCAATATATCCAAGTACAGTCTTGGATGTTCAGCAAAATTGCTTGAGATTCAAGCTGTATTCCTATGATTTATTTTAAAATACATAAAATCAGAAACATGCAAAAGATCTACAAAAGCCTGTGAGTAAACATCAACTTTGCAGTCATTTTGAGAGCTAAAACCTACAAGAAGCAAGAACCTTTGTGGCAGAATATAACTGACAGTCTGTTAAGGGATACTGAAAAACGGTCTGGAAATAGAAAAGGAACTAACTTTCAGCTTTATCAAGTGTGATGCTTCAAGGTCAGAATGAAATTCAGTGATGGGCAGCACAAAGATGCTTGCACGGCAGGTGCCCTGGTCAATCTATAAACTCAGAGGCCATCAGTCTCTGCTTATGCCAGCCTGCATTTTAATCAGAAGGAAAAATATGTGGCACAGTTAAGCATGCTTAGTGGTTTCCAATCAAGGAAGTCCTGAAACTCGAATAGCAAAAATGCTTCAAAGGAGTTTGAAGGCACAATAGGAATATATGAAGTCTTAACTACACAAGTATTGTCAGAGGAAAATTAGTTTAATTGACTAATATCTCAGATTAGGTATTCCCTTCCTGATTTGCCTACACAAATGGAGACTGATCCTTGTAAGAAACACAGAGTTTCATTTTTGTTTGTCCTTTTTTATTTTGTCTTACACTGATTCACAGGCTGGTGGGATAACTGCAAATGCATTGTAAATGACAAGAAGAGTACACTGTATTTGTGAACTCATCCTCCTCTTTATTTGTTTGCCTAGTACCATGTATTATTTTGCCTGGAAAGATCTGACAAGGTTTATATCAGGAAATATGCTAAATGTGGCCTGATTTGAGGAAATTTGAGGGTGGTAGCCTAATTGAAAACACAACTCCGACAAAAAGTAGGTGTAGGAGGAGTCGGAGTAGAGAGTGGTTCAGAACTAGAGAAATCTTTGTGTTTGGAGTTTTTTGCCTTTTTTTTTTTCCAACAGAAGAAAAATTTCTTGAGTCCAATATTCTTCATTGACTTTTATACAGGGAAATAACAAGGAAAAAGTAACTCAGCTGAATATCTTTTTAGTTGCGATCAAATCCAAATTTGAATCCAGAGACATACAAATGTGACAATGAAAATTATCTAAGAGAGAATGATGTTATCTTGCTCTGAAGTGTGATGAATTGAATGGCTTAGTGCTCAGCTGATTCTTTCCCCCAAAGCACTTTCTCATGTATGATCTCCACAGAAGATGGAGTTTCTCCAGCTATTGCAGTGTTCTTTCCTTCCTGTCATCATCTTTTCTATCTTCCTTCTTTACCTTTCTCTTGACTTTCAGACATGGGATTTTTGTGGTAATGGCTATTCCTTGTGCACTCAAAAATATAAAGGAATGTGCAATTAGTACCTGAATGGGAAGACTGAAATGTCCCCAGATATCCTGCAGATTACCTTACTTGTTGGATTCTTTAGTTATCCTGAATGTGCCTGGTCTTTGAATGCAAATGCAGTAAATTCAGGATTTTTTCAACACATGGAAGTTGTTTTCCATGTCAGCAGCACAGTATAAGCAAGATGCTGTGGTGTTTCTTCAAAGTGTCTACTCACTGGATGTGTACTTCACCAAAATGGCTTATTCATAGCAGATATACCTGGGATTTTCAGATGTGCCACAGCCTAGTCAGAGGTAAAGCAGCTGCTCTTTTAACAAGGCTGAAAGGCATACAGACAGATATTGTGAACATACGTTCTAAGTCTCAGATTTTGCCTAGGCAAGATTTCCAGACAGAAAAGGAGACCAAATCCAGGTCTTCATCTGTCCTAATCTCCAACTCGCCCTTTCTCAGCATGATGTTAAAAGCCAAGTGACTTTTGAAGCCAGAAGAGCTCAGCTTTCTGGACAGACACCTTCCTCTCTGATGCATAAACATGGCCCCCTGCTCTAATGTTTTTTTCACTGTGAAATATATGTAAAATTTGTAAGACGTAGCTGTGCTTGCTGCATACTATCAATATTATCTGCCCATTTTCACAGTGAGTTTGGAAGCATTCTGCCTTCTATGTGATCATACAGGTTCATTGCTCAGTGATGAATTTATTATTTTCCTGACATTTATGGCAAAACGTATCACAGATGTTGTACAACAATGTTATGATAACACAGAAGTGAAGAAACTTGAGATTCACTAATATATCCTTGCCTGTAGAAAGTGGTTTTTAAAGGCAGCGAAGATTCTAATTCTTATTTCCTGACAGTCCAACCTCTCACACAGTGGAATTTCCTCATTATAGTGCTGGCTTGCCTTACACCATGTGTGGATAATTTACTATAATGATACGGAAATAATAAAGTTGTTCCATACCTATAATAACAGATACTATTGTAATGGTGTGCAAGGGAGCTATTTTCAAGTATTGTATGCTTATTTTTCCTAATTTTTGCACTCTCATTACCGTAGGGCATTCTATTTTATCTTTTCTCTATCATATGATAAGGACACAGCTTATTAACAGTGCATTCATAAGTGTACATTGCTCCTTATGTAAATGCACTTTGCATATAACTTTTCTCAAATGATGGTGAAACCGATACACATGAATTAAAAGCTTCCTGTAGCACTTTGAAGATAATAGTAAAATAAAAATGTTGGAGAAGGAGCAAAAAACCCTATGAAAACCCTCTTAGTCATCCTAAGAGGTCTTGAGTGCACTATATGCAACTGCAGGCCAACCCACCAGAGATAATAAATGAGAAATTCTGAGGGCTACTGAACACTGTGCATGTTTTCCCAGTGGATCAGGGCATAGTTTGTTAGCACAGGTGTTCTTGTAATTGTGATTCATTGGGGTAACTGCTCAGAGCTCCATGGCCCTCTTCCACTTCCGTCTTCTCCTGAGGGTGTATTGATCTGATCAGTGCTGACCTGCACTACTGGTGGTAACAAGTAAGCCTAAACAGATGGGGGCCCTCTTCAGATTCTAAAGGTTAAAATACAGGCCTATAAAATATTAAAAGGGAGATTTTTTCAAGTGCTCAGGAATTTCAGAGCACAAATTGCAAAGACTTTTTAGAAATCATCAACTCTAAATTCCATGTGTGCTTTTTGAAAGTCTCTACCTAAGCCACTTAATGCCAGAAGACTGTATGGGTAAAATTCATCTCAGTTTCACAGAAACTTGTAATATAGTCTTTGTATAGACTTATCAGGTTTTTTTTGTTGTATTACTATTCTGATGAAAAAATTATTTTCTGCAAAACCAATTTTTTTTCTTTTTTTTTTTTCTGCAAGGACCTTTTGGCGTAACTAGGTTTTCTTCGGGGAAATCCAAATGACAGCTCTTATCTGCTTATTTGGATGATGATGACTTTTTATCAACTACATTTTCTGCCTTGAGGCTAGGAAGCTACAAGTTGTCCAAAAGAAGTATTTGTTTTCAAGGAATTTTCAAATTCCTTTATCCAGAGTAGACCTTTTTTCTTTTCCCTCTCCTCTCCAACAAAACCATTTTCAAAATATGGCTATTCAGGCATATACACAAGCTCATGTGCATACTCCTGTGTGCTTACACAGAATGGTACAGACACATTCAAATATTGGTATCCATGTAACTCAAAGCCAAGTTGACTTCCTCTGGCTGTTTGGGTGGAAAAGAATCTGGAATAAGATGCCCAGTTCTTGAAAAATATCCTCTTTCCTCTTCTGCCTTTATATTCCACTTCTGTTCCAGGAACTTGAAGAAGAACCAGCAAAAGTCAGCACTCAGAGATAAAAATTGATCACATTCCTTGTAACTTGCAATTAACGTGGCCTGTTGTAGCCTCCTCTGCAAAGTTCGTATTAAGGCCTCTCTGCTGCATACGCTGCATATTAACTGAGTTCTATGCCTGGAATGGGGATGTTTGGAGTGCTGTCCTATACAATGCCTTATGATAATGTCATCCACAATTTGTATCATGCTTTCCTAAATCTTCTTTGGATAGGGCTGCAGGGATTTGTGGCTTTATTTTATTTTTCAGTTTCAGTCTAAAATAAATATACAGTAAGATTTATGTCTCCAAGAAACATGGACCATACTTTGGAAGTATGTTTTTTTTTTCTCTTTCTGTTTTCTTGTTTTTATTTTTCTCTATTATAATGAAGTTATGCATGCAATATATTATATATAGTATGATGTCAACAAACATCTCATGTTTCAGGAATACAACATTTGACCTTTGCTTGGTCAAAACATAGTCGTTGGCAATTAACTGCTTCTTAAAAGAATATGATTATGGATGATGTCTGTTTATGACAATGAAAATATTTCTGTTTGCTCAAATGACTGATTCATACTCTTATATAAAGCATGCATAAATTCCTGTGCTTTTAAAACAGTCCGTATGATCCACTGATAACAAAAAATGATTTATTGTGAAATAGTAATATAAGCAAAGAAATATCCTGTGAGGATACAATAATTGCGTCCATTTTCACATCCTCAGTTCCATGAAATAATAAAATGCTAATGTATGCAAATTATGCATGCTCTTTGATGCATGCTTAAAAGGGACCATTTGAAAAACAGAGGTACCTTTAGTAAAGGATTGCTAGTGGTCACCGAATTATTGTTTTCTGTTTATACTTGGCGTCAACCTTAATGTTCAGTTTAATTTTCAGAGGTTGTGCATCTACCTGTCTATTAACTGACAGGCTAAGCAAATATGAGATCCTGATGGGTTAAAAAAATAATCCTTGAATTCAAAATAAATTCCACAAGGAAATCTTGGAAAGAGAAAACAAACATTGCCCCCAATAGGACAGTCACTATGACTTGAAGAAAAGAAAATTGAAATACATGAAAAATCAATGAGGTAATAATTAAATTGTGGAGCCCACAGTACAGTGGCCAAAGCTCAGCATGCATTTGTTAATGTATAGTGGGAACTGGGGTAATCAGCAGCTAAAGGAGAGCAAAGAGTGTCTGTCATCCTGAAGCTAATTTCATGATCAGACTCTTTAAAAACACATACCTGCTCCAATATATGGGGATATTTATAGGAGGTTAAAGATACAAATTAAAGTCCAGGAGACTATACATTCCCGATTACCCAGCATTCTTAAATCAGCCCCTCTTCATTCTCACACCTGGGCCTCAGCTGCAGCATAGCTGTCATTTACGCTATCCATGGCACAGGATTGATGACAGTCATTCGCTGATGAAGCTGTATACATCATTTCTGTCCAGGCTGCACTGGCCAGATGGACCCTGACCATCCATCGCCTGTCAGGGACGCATCTGTTCCCACTCCTGCTAGGGGTACTAACAAGTCATTGGCTTTCCAAAAGGACAGTGTCAGCTGGATAGGGCACAGCATAAAAACTGGTATTGTGTTCTTATTTTTTAATAAGGTTTCCATAGCAGTTTTTTTTTTTTAACGTGAAAATGATTATTTCCACTAGCTTTACAAATGAATTTGCAAAAATCTTTCATGCTGTTGCAAATGCTTTTTGAACTCAAAGTATAGAGAGCCTGGCAAGTATTTCTGGTACGTGTTTTTTTCTTCAGACAGACTGACTGCTGGGCTAAGAATTTTTATGATGCGACTACATTGTGATCTATTGTTTCTCCCAAAAACTAAAAATATATGCAGATTTCTTTGTGCATCTAGCATTATCCATTAATATTTTTCATGTGGAATATCTTTGATAGGGATAAAACTTTCCATCTCACTGAAATGGAGGAGCAGTGAAGGAATATTTTACAGTTCAATATGCAGTGGAACCCTGGCCATCAGGAAGACAAAAACAAGCTCCTGAAACGATTGTTTTCAGCAATGGACCTTATTCACCCACACAAAAGCGCCTTTTGCAGTAGATACAAACAGAGTAAGAATGTTATTTTAGGTCAGGAACTGTAAAGAGACATTCACAATTCAAATATATTCTCATCCCCCCACTACCTTCGGGCTAACATGTTCATCACGTTATGGCTGTCCTCATAACTCTGAAAACAAAACTGTTCTACCATATGAGAATTTACTTGGGAGTGTTTTGATGAGTGCTCTTTCAGTACAAATAAGAAAGTTGTATGATATTAACTTTCCAAATGGCACTGAAGTGGAACAAAAAACATTTTGGTGTTCTGAACAGCAGATGACAGTATGGACGATGGCACCACTGAGGGCAGGTTCTCCCTCCCACTTCATCTCACTCAGGAGGAACCTCTTCCTTGCTTGGCGATGAGGGAAAAACATTCAACGCCCATTAGATATCCAACTGTTTTCCTTGTTTCTTAGTAATTTTTTTGTTTGCTTTTTAGTGTACTCAACAATATTTTGAATGGCATGTTCAATTTCATGTACATGAATTGAAAAGATCTTAATGGTACAGAAGAATAGGAAGAATTATGAAATATGGGTTCTTCCACATACGATGGAATAATCTAGAATTGACTTTTGTGGATTAATGATAATTTACTACTTTAAAAAGAAGGCCTCTCTTGAGGTCCTCCTTTGAGTAGCATGACATTTGATGACTTAGTATCTCACGTGTACTACTCACTAATTTGGTGAGTTATTCACAAGGGAACCAAGGAACTGAGAAAACTTGAGAACTTTTGTGGCCCTTCAGTTATTCAGGAATAATGGTTTCTACTCAGAGTTTGTATTTTTGTTTCTCTTTCATATAGAATGAAGTTTAAACCTTCTCTATTCAAAATGAAAGTTAAAAGTATGTGGTATTATCTCTAGTTAATATACTGTGCTACCCTTCTAGAAAACAATAATGATACTACTATTTATCTCTTAAACTCTACATAAATTTTACACTTACTGGCAAAAAAATGACTAAAGATTTTAATTTTGCCCAGAGAGGTGGTGGAAGCCCTGTCTGGAGACACTCAAGGCCAGGCTCTGAGCAACATGGTCAAGCCGTAGATGTCCCTGTTCATTGCAGGAGAGAAGGACTAGATGACCTTTAAAGGTCCCTTCTAAGTCAAACAGTTCTATGATTCTGTGATAAGTTCAGCTATCAACAAACTGCCAAAGCCACATTCAGGATTTTCACTGTATCTCACTTTGTTTAATTTTTATTTATCCAGAGATCAGGCTTGATTGGATATGATTATTTAACTTTTACTTTTAAAATGTATTTCTCAAAAATGCGAGAGAATTTTTTGAGAGTAAAATATAGAGCTTTGCTATTTCAATATATATATATATAGTTGACATTTCTATTACTTGAATAAAAATAATACCAAATTATATTTTGAATTTAGAAAGAATTATTTTTACAGTCATTTGTCTTTTCTAAGTTAGGACAACAATTATCTAAGTGGCAAAGGACCTAGTAGCCCTTGAATTGTCCTTGATGAGTACTTGTAAGAGGGACTCTGACTTCACAGTAGTGATAAATTATCCAGTCTGTTTCTGAAATAGTGCTGGATGGGCTGTAATTCTGCAGTCAGTGTATCAGGTATGGGTTTGGAATGCATGGATGGCATAGCTTACAAAAGGGTTAAATAGAGCAAGGACTGAAGATCGTAGTGGAAGTTAGACAAAGGCCATCAAAACCAAACCAGGCACAAAACCCCCAGCAGTTCTAGAGTACAAAATGACAACAGTCAGATGCTGGGCATGCTCTGTGATGGTGCAGTTCTCTGATATACGGGAGTTCCGTGAATTGTTTCCTGCAATATCTTCAGCTACTAGTTAAAAAAGAGACAATAGTGCTATGACATTCACAACATTTGCAAAGCATACTTTGATATTTAATGTCTGCTTTTTAAAAATCTTATACTGTGACATCCTATGCAAATGATTTCAGGCTTAGATTTTTTTTGTTACATTTCTTATGGATGTACTTTAGGAATTTTTGTTTTTGAATAACAGACTCAATATATTTCTTGTTTGGTGGTCACTAGTGGCATAACATGAACTGCAGTGTTACTGAAACTCCGTAAAATTTCTCCTCAGAACCTTCTGACCTTGTACGTTCAGAGCCAGAACACGAGTTCTTCTGAAATTCTTTTGGGTGCTAAGAAATTGCAAAACGAGCCAAGGCCATTTGAGTGACCTCATGTAGATCTGGGACAAGTGAATTGACTATTGATGAGTGGGGGAAAAGAAATGAAATCTAAATGAAATATTTTGTTTCAATAGAGGTTTTTTTTTTAAATCATCCATTTGATTTATTCTCTTTGCCATATTATCAGGTAGAATAATATTTCAATACTGCAAAACAAATAACTTTTTCATATATACATGCATAAAATCTTTACATCGCATTTTATAAGAAAAACAAGTTCTTCAGGCTTCAACTTTCCTTTAAGATGGACATATCTTTTTGTAACTTGCAGAATAGCTTAGCAGAAAAACAGAATGGTAATTTGCTTCATGGTAAACAAATTGCACTAGTCCTTCAGTAACGTTCTTGTTTATACTCAGCACTATTCTTGTAGATGAATTCTAAAATCTTTAATTATTGCGGACAATAATCTATGTAAGGTAAAGAAAACTTTCTGTTGCATAGAAAACAGTATACAAAAAGGAAACATGCAGATATGCTTGATTAAAATATGCTTTTTCTGTATTTTAATATATATATCTATGTAATAGTGTAAATAAAATATTACTATATGAATAGTGATATATAGTATAAAAATAAAATAGTTAACATAGGTACTTAGAAAAACTGCCCACAAACAGATCTACAAACAAATAATAGAGGAAAATGCCTTGATAGAGAAGGGCCTTTGAAAAATGTTGTTACAGGACAAGTATTTTAACATGTATTCTGAAATGAGTTAAAGGAAGTGTGCTTGTGTGGGTATAATGGCACTGACTAATTAGACTAAAAGAAAAAGGAAAGAAACACGTATCGGTTCTTTCATGGCAATAAAATAGTACCTTATCATCTCTTATATTGATAATGCTATTGTATTATATATGGTTAAGTGCTGATAGCTTAAACACCACTTTATGGAAGTGACTGAGAAAGACAATTAAAAAAAAGGATTTTCCCACTTAGTTTATCTAGTACAATAAAAGAATAAATTCTACAGTCTAAATTCACACTTATGTCCGATAGCCAAGAAATAAAAGCAAAGTCTCGGCCATATTTCAAATTCCTGCTTGATTATACGTCCATCAAAGAGCACATCCTACACCATGTGTAAGAGCCTATGTGCTGTATTTAAACATCAGAAAGGCAGAATACCATGTGGAGCATGTACCCACCGAGCCACATAGAAGATCCACAGGATATAGAAGGGCACATATGTGAAAGTAAAAAAGATCAAAACAGGATCTCAAATACCATATAACTTCATTTTGAAGCCCCTATCAATTAGTAACAGTACATTTTTAACAGCTGCAGCCTTACCATGCAAGCCACAAAGCTTCAGCTTCTGAATTCCCACATAGACAAAGATTGTTTGAGTAGATTTACCTTGGTAATGGCAATTTGCAATATTTCTGGGAATGCTGACACTTCATTCCAGGATTAGACACTGAACTCAAGGTTATGATTTCCTCACAGTAGAAGCTGGGCTAGGTTTGGTCATTATTTTCACAAAACCTTGTCAAGAATAACCCAGATTGCTGGTTGGTGGTAGTCTTAGTGGGTGGCATTCTAGCTTCAGAAGTATATATATATATGTGTGTGTGTGTGTGTGTGTGTGTGTGTATAAAAAACATTACATCACCATCCCTGTTGGATTCTAACACAGTGGTGAGATATAGAGAGGTTGAGAATCCTGCCTAAGTAGGATGTTAACACATGTCATATAATGACTTTTTGTTGCATATTTGTGGGATAACTACAGAAGTCTGGACTTCCTTAAAAGCAAATTGTAATCTGTAGTCTGTGCAGCAGAGTTGGGGAAAAAAATTAACATTTCACTCAAAGGTAAGACTAAGAGTTATCAAAACTGTAGGGTGAGGTATTAGCTCTGTACCAGTCTCGGTTCCTAGGAACCAGCAGTCTTTTTACCTAGAAGTCTACAAGGGTGAATTATGTGTTAGAAGCTAAAGATAAAATTAAACAGTGTGTGATTCATAAACTTTTTGCTTTCAGTGCACCTCTAAGTGCTTTATAGGTGCTTATTTTCTTCATTTCCTTGTCAACATTGTCTCAAATAATTTCTAAGCACTGAGAAGTGAGTGATGCAACACAGCAGCATGAAAGTGATTTATGTTGCGAAAATGAACAGTTACATGACCAACCTTGCTGGGCAGTTAAATTCACATTTCAGATAGCCCTTCCAGAATCTAAAGAGGTGCCCAAAGCTGGGATGTGTAACAGAGTCTGAAGTGCAGAAGTCATAGTTTGACTCAGTTCCAAGAAGCTGGTGCCTTTTGACAACAGAGTTGTAATAGTTTGAGCCAGTGTGTAACAGAGTTATGCTATTACTCTTCTATTTGCAAAAAATAGGCTTTGACCATGCCATCAGATCAGTTTTGAAACATTTCAGGATACTTCCTTGGATAAAGAGTTTTAGATTTGGTTTAAGTTCTTGCTGGGTTAGGTTCATTTCAAAACCACAATGAACAGCTCAATTCCACAAGTTTTCATAATGCCTTGTGAGTTTGAAAGAAATTCTGTATGAGGACATTGTGTGTATGGCTGTTCTTGTACATTGTTAGTTTACCAACATTGTCATGAATAGCAAACCACTCTTTGTGGAGAAATGTTGATTGCTGCATACACTGTTGTTTGTTAAATCTGGTAGTGTCAAATCAGAAGTTAAAACATTACACAGTATTTTAAATCTTTAGGTAGGAAATACTATTAACAATGAGTCTCAGAAATTTCAGATGTATACAGGATTCCTCACTCCCTAAGCTGCTCTGGAAGAAGTATTGAACCTTCTTAATGGAGAGAACTTAAACCTAGCATCTTCTCACTTTACATAAAAGATGTTTAACCACCTTTCAAAGGAAGAGTTGCAAAAATAGACGTATTAATACTTAACTGGAATACAAGTATATATCTATGATAATCCTGAGTTGGTAATTTTTAATTATTTCCAAGTAACTTCATTTTCCAAAATGTTACTTTATTTATTTTGAATACACACATAGACACATGCTTATATATTGGCCTAGATAGAATTAGAACAGGCTAGCTGTTAGTTTTATAAGATCATAAATCTGAAATACATACAGCATATAAGATACCTAATCTTTTGTTTTGACAAAAGTAATATATATATATACTGTGCATAAACTGCATACATACTTTTTCAAGTATATGCAAAACTATTCTTTTACTTTATCATAAGATACTATTTATATTTCATTCCTATTGTAGTTTAAATATTGACTTTGTTAAAGCATTTTTTTTTAAGAATATCAAAATGCTATGATTGGTAGTTATGGCTCAGAATAGTAGAGTAAATAGGTTCTGTTTAAAAATATGTTTCTCTTCTAATCATGACCTGGCTGAAGAAAGACTGGATGGATGGCTGTGTGTCCCTGGGGAGCACGAAGATTTTGCAACAAGCTGAGCAAATGAAGCAGCTTGGTTTTCTGACTTGAGAGAGCTGTAGTTTGAGGCTTGTGTGTTTTGTGTTCCAAGACTAGCTATCCTCGGGTTGTTATAATTATTAAGAAATTGCTACCTATAGGTCCAGGGGCATTTTTTTAATACAGTAGATTCAGAGCCACCTATTTGACCTTGGCTGCTCTCCTTCATACTACAAATATAAACTATCAAGACTAAACCATAAATGATTTTTTTCTTTCTCACTTATGTGAAATAAAATTTGATATGGATTCTTCTCTAATGAAAGTAATTAAGTAATTAAAATTGAAAAGACTTGGAGGAGCCTGCCAGGCAAGCTGATGCTCCATGAAAAATAAGTAACTTCTCAAACTTAGCAATTTAATCAAAGACAATAGAGAACACTTCTTCATGAAGAGCTAGCTCTTAAAGATTTTTGTTTTATTCTCTCTATTTCCCTCATTATGACACTGACCAGGCTGTAGGTAACAATAATGATCTATTTTTTTCTAATATGACTCATTTATATAATGATATTTCCAGGTGTAAAATACCTTTCATTTATCTCCAAAATACTTTGTGTACTGACTACAGAGGAGAGAGGGGATGGGAGGTTAGGGAGTGGAATATTATTTTACCTGTCTCAAATATGAGTAAATTCCTAGTGTAAGGGGGTCTGATGGTCTGAGATTGGTGGGGAAAGGATGAGGGTAGTCTTAAATTCCTCCTCCAAACCAGTGGCTGGTGCAGTTTGTGGTCAGTGGAGTAATGTGTCTAAGAGTAGGCTGGTTAACTGTGGATCAGTCCAAGTAAAAGAAGAGTTGAAAAATAAGACTATTCAGGAATAGTGAAGGAGAAAGAACATTTACTATAAGTCAACAAGTTTTAAGAAAGTAAAATCTGTCAAATAAACCTGATTATATTATTTGTTGTGATTAGAAATGCTGTTCCACATAGCTGCACTGTTGTATTTCTTAATCCTTATCACTTGATTCGCTACACCATGGTATTCTGATTCAAAAGACCCTCTATACTGTCAGCAGGCAACTGGAATACCACCTATTTTCACTGAAATGGGGAACATTTTTTTAGTAAAATTTTTCCAGATTTTACTTATTTCACACTTTTAAGATCAGGAATCTGAAATCAAATGTTAAAAATATACAAAATACAGTAACTGGAAAAGTGGTGACAAATCAAAGTGCTGAAGACATATCATTAGTGAATAAATTTAGAACTCTTACATTATTTTCTGAATGTAGATAAATTGAACCATTACTAACATTTTAGATACTTAATATCTGAGAATGAAGGACTGTATATTGAAAAGCAAAGCCACAAAAACACACTGAAAAAATGATAGGAGAAAAACATCTCATTATGAGGTCCTAATGTGGTTCTGATGTTGTGATAGAAAGGCAAGTGCAGTTCCTTGAATGTTTCAGCCTGAGTAGGACAGAGACGTAACTTCCATTCCATGCGCCTTGTAAGACCACTTTGAATAATGCACCTACACTTGTTCCTCTTTTTGAGAAGAGTTAATACAGAAGTTGCCTGTATAGTGGAAATGGAGAAAATTTGTTCCTTGGGGAATACGAGGTTTGGTCTGCTTAGTTTAAAGCTAGGTCTGTTTGGGGTAGACGAGTTTCATCTCCATTTGAGAAGGAAAGTGTTCTGTACATCTGAGTGCAGTAAAAAGTATAGTAAAAAGTATTCTGAGTACACCTGATTCCTTCAATCAAGTGAAAGATGTCACTTGGCTAAAGCCAAGCATTCACATTAGGGGAAACAACAAAATTTTTAACAGCAAGAACCCTAAGCCATCAGAATAAACTGCATATGAGAACATGAAGTGGAAAAAATTAATTAGGAATTGCTCAAACCACTTATATTTCTCAGATACAACACTTGCAAAAGGCTTATGTAGGTTTGGCTAGTGCCTGCGTAGTCTGTAAAATACGGTAGGCTGTGTGCTTTCTGTTTGTCCAATAGCCAACTTGTATGGGAAGAAAATTTATTTTTTTGTGTTAACGTTGGGGGAAAAAGTGTCTTCAGACACACATATGAAGCAGCCATCAGCCTTCGGAGGAGTAAGATGTGTACCAGAGCTGTGTCTGAGCATGCAAACACAAAGAGCAGCATTTTTGCAGCTCTTCAGAGTTAGTAATTTATTTACCAGAGTACTCCCAGTATTTTCTATATGTTTATTTCTCCCTGTAGCTTTTTTTCTGTACATTTGAGATACTGGAGTTGTTTTTCATTTTAAAGGCTTTTAAAAATACTGCCTGTGTGTAGTTTTCTGACCAAGTGGTCCAGAAAGGACTTAATAATATTTTAAAGCTGTTAACATTGTGAAAGGATTAACTTAATGCATTTAGATATCGTAGCTGGAATTTTCCCACCACTTTCCCACCATACCAGCCTAAAAAATGAGATAAAAC
>NC_034413.1:54554909-54643408 GCF_002078875.1 Numida meleagris
TAAAAGACTCTGGGATTGTTCCTAGTCTTTCCTGTTGAAGCTGGTCTGCTTTGTATGAAATAGTTCTGACTGAGGCATGCCATTTGTGAGATAGGATGTGGCTGCCTCCCTGCTAGCTTTGTGATGGCAGTCAGCTGAAAAGGAACCCGAGTTCAGGGGTTTCAGGGCTTCTAATCTGTATTTATTATACCTTAATGTGAAGTATGGAGATTAACACCTATTTTGTGATTTTTTTGTCTTGGATTTTAAGCAGGTGTTTAGATAATTGTTATATACTTTGTGAGCTCTTGGGCTCTAGAAGTTACAGAGATGCCATTAGTATCTGACAAAGGTGAGTTAACAGACACATAAGCTTTTCCTTGTGAAATTAGTCCTGTGTGTCTCAGTTATCTTTTCTGTTAAAAGAAATTAAGTGTGAGAAGTACTTCAAAGTTGGTCAAGTCAAGTCTGTGAAGGGTCTCAAGAAATCATACAAAAAAACTAGGTGAGGTACCTACTTGATACAAAATCATTCACAAGGTAAATGAATAATCAACAAAATTGGTATTCATGCACTGTTTTCTTACCATTTTATATAGTAAGGCAGTGTATGACTTTGCAATTATGGCAAATGCTTTTAAGCCTAACTCTCTGTTTTAATAGTTAGGGACTAGCTTTCTGAATTTCCAGTTGTGACTGAATTCTCCAAAGCTGTCATTGCTGGAAACAAAAAGAAATTAGAGCACTCAGTGACCATGTATTGTGCTGTGCAGTCATGTGAAACATAAAATAATATATAACTATTTTAGAGAGAAAGAAAAAACAAAAAAACATTTGAAATGTAGTGGCCTCTTCAAATTCATTAGGAATTTATGCACTTTCATCACTAAGCTTATTCTGAAGGACAGGTTTCATCTTTGTTAGTGGCTGCCTTCAGCGTTGTTTGCAAGCTTTCCTTTTTCATGCTTGAAACATCCTTGTAGAAGCAGGTGTAAATGTTGGTGTTGTGGGACATTATTCCATCTCCTGCTCTCTTGCAATGGTATGATCACTGTTTCTAACAGCATGCTAAACAGCTTTTTTACAATCCAGTTCCTGCTCTTTCTCTAGATTTTACTAGCATACAGCAGATGGAAATAAGGTGAAATGCTACATGGGGAGCATGAGGAGCTGGATGTGACCTAATACATCTTCCAGACCAAAGCCTTGCTCTATGGGCTGCCCAATAGATGCAGGGTGTAAACCTGCATAATTGAATGTAATCTCGCTGCTCAGAGCTTTGCCAAGAGCTGTATTGGCTGGGACATGAAAAAATTCATGAAGGTTGGCTGACTACACTGTGTCAGCACAGCTGGTGGGACATGGTCAAAACATTTTTGTTGGCTTATGAGAGAGTTAAGCTGATGGAGAAGCTCCTTTGGTGTGTGTCATGCCTATAGTACAGATTCTGTTGTCGTACCTAAATCGGTATTAGTAGGCCAAATCTATGCTTGTAAGACACCTATGCTACATGTAACTCAAAAACCACATCAGATTGCCTGCAGTCACTGAGGTCTGAGTACCCACTCCATTCTCCATGGGAATGGTGGTCCCCATGTAGAAGTCAGGACCCTTGAATGATGGTGAAGTTCTTAAACCAGTGGGTCCTGAGAGCTCACTGAGAGAGGCTTCAAAAAACACAGACGTCATCTGCGTCTGTATTTTCTACATCTCCATAGTTTACTGTCAGCAGACTTGGTGTGGGTGAATATTTAAAGAACTGTATCACTATTGTTCCCTTTTTATTGTGATTTCTGAATATAGTTTCATGCTCTTCAAATTATTATAAATACTGAAGTAGTATCTGAGGCATAGATGTGTATTATATATATGTTATATATTCATAATGTTAAATGTTATATATATTCAAATGCATGCCTATAAAATCATATCCACATATATTCAAGTACGTATAGATATGCAGAAAATTTCTCAATTTATCTTCTCCCTGGATCTTATATTATTTATCTTAAAATAAATCCAACAGCTTAGGAGAATAAACAGTACCCATGCAATAAAAGCTAAGAACAAGTTTAATAGTTACTACCACACAAGCACTCCAGAAAGTATCTTTTTGTCACTATGCTAAACAGGTAAATATTTACATAGTAAAATATAGATTTTCTTCCCTTTATTTGGAAGGAATCTGTCAGGATTCTTATTTCTCGTTTTCTTTCCCAGACACAGCCAGAATGATAATCTCTCTCTATATATATCTTAACTGAACTGAATTTGTGTACTATAGTGGTCAACAGCACTGTTTACCTACTTTCAGTTATAACCCCATTTCTTGAAATGAGACGTGTCTGTAGTGGATGTTAAAAGCTATGGCTATGATGGCTATTTTCAGCACTATCAAACTGAGTAAGAAAATAGAAGCTTCTCTTAGAACCGTATGTTTAAATGTAATTACAAACAATTTCTTCATTATTATTATTATGATAATTTATTTACTCTTTTGTTTCTTGATGAGTTGCTTCACAAAAATGATGAATAATTCCATTAGTTAAAAAATCATAAAAATTCAATTTTCATCTGGATAGTGGTAACTAATATTCTAAATGAAAGTTTTTGTTTCAGAATTATGGAAATACTTTGCTGTGCTACAGTAGAAACAGTACAGGATCTTCCATGTTTCTATCTGTATGAAAGATGATAGTTTACATTCTCATCTGAGAGTGACAGTGTTTTAGCAGGTGAGGTTTTGTTTTCTTGCAAACTTTGAAAGTATTTTCAGTAAATCAGGTGGAGTTTATTAAAAGAATCAAAAGATGTCATCTCTCACTAGCATCTTGCAGATGCCAGACTATTTCTAACAGTTTCTAGCGGTGAAAGGACTAAACCGTCAGCTAAAGAAAAGGCATTACATCAGCATTCAGAAGAAAAAAAATGCTCTATTCCTCCTAACTCCATAGTCTATGTTCAATCAACCCACAGTTAATGGAAGCCCTCCAGTGCTAAGCAATAAACAAACACAGTTGGGCAAATAGTCCAAAATCAAATCTAGTATATAAGGTGGACAATACATAGTTAGTTCCATTACAGAACCCTCTCCTGGGAACTGGAGCAACTTCAGAGCCTGTCTCATTACGCACCAGCACCATCTGTAGCCAGTCTGAACCTTATTTGGGAATATATAAAGTACACGGAAAAAATAGAGTAGGAATCAAGAGCCAGAGAATCCTATTTCAAGTTTAAATTTTGCTTGTGAAAGATCATTTGGTTTTAGACTCAGCAAACAGTAGGCCCTCATCACTCACAATGAGCTGCGCATGTAGCAGGGATTACTTCAGATCAGAGAGATTGAAGGTAATTGCTACTTTCCACAGGGAGATATCTAGTACTAGTGTGGTTTGAGAGACACAGTAAAGCACCATAAGCTGAAGCACACCATCTCGAAGTAAACTAGAGCTACCTCTCATGTTTTTCCCTTCCTTGTCTTATTTTTAAAAATGGTGAACTGTAAATTTGAAAGGATGCATTAGGGCAGGAAAAAATATTTAATATGAGAATTAAGAATGGTAAAACATCCTTCACCTTGATATATAGCACAGGTAAATATGTATGATAAATATATAACATAGATGCTGTATTTATTTCACTAAAATTTAAATGTTATTAATTAATGATATGTACCTATTTTATTGTTGTGTAGGGATCATACTGGTGTTAGAATCAAAACTTAAGAACAACAGAGGTCAGGGTCCCTTTGTTATTATTATTACACATGAGAGAATAAAATTCAAAAAACAAGGGTTCTCTGCCCCAGAGAACTACAGTTGAACTAAAAGCCCAAATTTATCTATTAGTGACTTCAGCAGAATTACTCCCAGGGGATTCATTTATCCTAGGATGCGCAGAGATTGCTAACGGTTGACAGCTGCATTAGCTCTTTCTCCATTTGTGTACGATAAGAGAGAAGCATCTTAATACAGTGTAAAGAGTTTCTCAGTGTGGGTTTGAGAAGCAAAATTATTTGGTTTAATCCAAATAAAGGCTGCCTTACTGCAGTGTAGGGTCATTTTACTTGGCCTATACAACTAATTTAGGAAAGTTTCAGTGAGTTTTAAAACAAATGTCTTTAAGATTATTTCCTCCTTTCTTTTTTAACCGTCTTTTTTTAAACTTACTAATTTATAAGGTCATATTCCTAACTGAGCAAGACAGGTCTTTAGACCATTTGTGCAGCCTGGATGGCATTGGATGGGTTTCTGTGCTTTAAAGTGTATCATACAGCACCAATACCCAGAGCCATTTCACCACCATTGCAAGATCCCATTTGCTCTTTGTCATCCTTGAATGAAATTCAGCCAACTAGCTCCTAGAGGGCATCAAAGCTGATGGCACAGACAGAGCTGTGAGGATACCAGTGCACTTCCCCCCAGCCCAGGAGTGCCAGCTGCCCAGACGCTAGGTCTTTGTGTTTTTAATAATTCATTGCATATTTGCTTCTATTTTGCCATTGCAGTCCAATATAACATACATCAGCCCTTACATTCTCCTCTCAACAACATCTAAGTTTTGCTCCAATATAGCTGAAGATTCTACCATGATAATGTTTTCAAGATAAATGCAAAGCAAACTATCTTTTTTATGGGTTTTTTTTCCCCACAAAATAACCAAATCAGCCTTCAAAAGATTGTTTTTGCTATGTTCCTAGGTTGTCTTTTCAGTTCTCAGCTTAGTAGTTGAAAATGAGTGATATCAGACAAATTGAAAGAATGACCAAGGACACTAAGGTAAATTTTGGTAGTACTGAATGCCTTCTATGACCAAGTATGAGTGCCAGAAACTGAAGATCTATTTTGTCGTCTGAATAATATTCTTTAGTATCTTTATGGCATCTTCCCATTAAATTGATAGATTATAACCAGAGAACACACGTTCATTTTCTCGATCACTTCAGGACACAGGAAATGGTTCATCTGTAAGGATATGCAAAGAGCTGACTGTGAATGCAGAGCTGGGACAGAGTCCTTTTCCCCGGAAGACCCTGCCAACACCTTTCTCATCCATCCCACAGGAACTACATCCAGCTGCTTCTACACAGCAGTAGCCCGTGAATGGCAGATAGATGATCTGACAGCAAGCAGTTTCCTGTGGAACCAACTTTGTAAAATATTCTTATAAATTGCAAATAATAGAAATACTGGCTTTAGTAGCAAGGTTTTCCTTCTTAATAAGACATTAGTGCAGATGGATCCTGGTCAAAAGATTTTGGACTGATTCCTTGGGGAATTTCAAGTTGCCTGTTTTTGCCTTTGCCTGGTAGGAAGTAGTTTCAAAGGGGATATCCTAAACAAGAGCCATCTGGAAAACTAATTTAGAGTTCTTCAGTGTTTTACTATTATCCATCACGAAAAAGATCATTTTTGCAGAACTGTTTTCAACATGTAATATAGATTGGTATTTAAAAACCTTATTAAATGAAAGTTCATACAGGAATCTGCTGTAGAATGAAGCCAATCTGTAAGAAACCGGTAAAGCATCAATATTCATGTTTGTAGCTGAAGTTTTGGGTTTTGTGTCTTTGGAAAGAGGTCTAGTTGTCAAATGCCACTTACCAGTTCTCAGTAATAAACACTGGAAAAATTTGGACTCTTTGTAAGTACTGCAAATAGTATATTCTCTTTTGTAAAGATAAAATAGACCTAACAGTTGAAAATGTCTCAAGGATAGTCCTTGGCAATCTCGGAGCATTGGAATTTTTGAAGCAATGATTATAGCTGGTTACGAAGGTGATTAATATGTTCTGTAGCACTAACATATTTTGTGCCTATCTTGCAAACTGATTTTGTTGTGAACACATCTGTTGTGTACAGCAGATGATTTTGTGATGCTCCACATACAGTAACTAAGTTTCCTTTCACTGTCAGGCTTATGAAAGCCTAGTTTTCAAGCTGGTTCTGCCAGGTGTTCCTTTCGTATGAATTTTATTTTTCCAGTTTTTGAATTTTCTGAAATATGAAATATATGAAGCACATGGTTATAATCTCAGTTGTTTTTATCATGGGAAGACCTCATCCTCCCTTACAACAAAAAAATAAACTCAAGGATAGCTGAATTATTGAACACATTTGGAACTTAATTAATGATCAATGTCTAAAATGACTGCAATTGAGTACTTACCCCATCAAACCACTGTCCCTCTCCATCACCCACTTAACTGACCCTGCAGTTTGGCCTCCTCTATTTATCTGCTCTGTCTGGACAGGGCCATAGAACTTGAAGAGCTATGCTAAAGCTGAGGAGCTGCTGTAATCTTTGTTATATGAATAAGTCTCTAAGGAGAAACAAATACGTCTGAGTGAGATAGTAGCCATGCAGAAAAATCTAAAAGGGACAGAATTGTGTGAATTTACAAGGTTAAATTTTTTATTTTATTTTTTCTAGTGCTAGGGATTGAAATGCTTCCAAGAAAATACTGGAGACTTGCTGGTATGCCAGCAGCTTTCTCCTGCTTCGAGCTAAAGAAACTGCTATTGAGAGGTCTTGTGCTACCAAAAAAAAAATTATTTAATGAAATATTAATGTGCTACAGTGCATTTCCAGTATATTTTGAAGCATGAGCAAATTAAACAAAAGCAGCTGGTTTTAAGGTAGAGTTTGTGACACATTTCCTTTTCTGTTATTTCCTTGTTTACTTTCTGTGGTGAAATATGTTGAATCATAGTTCTGCTGGTGACCAGCTTAATCTGCACTAGTCTGCTCTGCAACACGTCTCTGTATATGTGAATGTCTATATGTTCAAAAGCATTAAAGACATTCCCATTTTCTCACTGTTGGATAGGTAAACAATGTTTGGTTATATTTAATAGCGTCATTAGTTCCTTTCAGGAAAACAATACTTTTGAAGGTATTGATCAATGGTAAGTGCTGGACTGTTCAGTCTTCAAACCCTTCTCTAGTATGCCATGTTTGTCCTAATCTAGTACAGAGGGAAAAAAAAGAGTAAGAGTCTATTTTCCACGTTTCTTTTTTCTGCTTGCTATCGTTTAAAAAGCAGCTTTGAACCTTGCTCATGGCTTTCCCAGATTTTGCTGTTAGCTGCCAAGTCCCTGTCAGATTGAAATTGAAACGGCAGAAAAAAGATTTTCAACATACTTTTTCTGCAATTTTTTTCTGTCTTTCACCTCTAATGAAATGACCTTTAACTGCCCCTCATCCTACACTAAGCAATGCTGAGTTTTATACCCTAAATTTCAACTACTTTATTAAATTAGCCACAAAATGGATATTTAAAAATGAAAACAAAAGTAATTTAGAAAGTGTATGTGAAGCTTTGCAAGTGATTCCCTGTATTTTGATACATTGCTGAACTTTATACTTCAAAGATCTCTGCACTGGAGAGACTGTGCCTTTTACTCAGTGCTCATCCAAATATACATAGTATTTTATTAAACAAGATCATTATATAGCTAACCCCCTATAGATTTTGCTATGTTTATATTTTTATCTAGTAATCAGTTCATGCTTTAAATCTGTAGTTGTTTGCCATGAAATAATTGCCTTATTATTAAAAAAATGAAATGGCTAAGCTACTTCAACTCAGTGTTAGGTTCTTACATCCTAGTAGAATACATATACAAATTTTTGAAATACGCAGTATGAAAAAGTCTGATTACAAGCTCATTCTATTTTTATACCTTATACAATGTTCAACACTTTACTCTTGATGAAATGTGCTTTAGTTCCTTGTTACGCTATCTTATGTGCCAGTATTTCTTGCTACATTAATTTTTCCTGTAGTACTTTTAATAGAAAAGATGCTTACTGGCATAAATATATCTAAAGCTAACACTAAAAAAAATTATTAAATAAACATCAGATGCACAAGGGGACTATGGGATAAATATACAGGAGGCGCAGAGTCATAATCACATCTGAAATGCTTGACCCATAATCAGCGTGTACCAAAATACACACCAGTAATTAGGTGGGTAACCCCATGTCCACATGTTTCTGAACTGGGTCAGACTATCTTTAACATGAGAAATATTCGCAAAGAAACTGTAAGTTTGGAGATATTACGTCAGATAAATTGTGATATAAGATGCATGTACCTAATAACCCATGCACATGTAACTTGATTTTATGAGACTTCGGTGCTTATCAAAGAAGGGATCTAACTGGACTGGTTAGATCCACCATACATACTGGCATGAGATACCACAGAGATAACTATCAAATTCCACCAGCATACCATAGTCTTGACTGTTCACACTGCTGATATCCCAGTCCAGGACATCTGAGAAAACATTTTGACAAACTTAGTATTATTGGTTTTCATGTCATTAAAAATAAAAAAGCATAGAGAATGCAATACCAACCTTTTTATTTTCCTTTTTACTTGTCTGATAAATCAAGGTCTTTATCTTATTTTTGATATGAAAAATGGAATATCACATAAGCTTGGCAAGTATTCTTCCTTAGTATATTTTCCTAGGTTGCATTTAATTAAAAATGTAAAATATGTGAAGTGAAGGTGTAAGAATTTATAGAGGAGCTGAGAGCAAATGTCATTCATAGCTTTGTTTTGATATGCCACTTAACTGGTAAATCTAACACCAAGCCTCTATCTTTTTGTTTGGTGTTGCATTTGAAAGATTTTCCTGGTTCACTGGCTATTATTCTCCGTCCCTTCAGAACACTTTATAAGGTGTTTTACTTATTGTGTTACAAAACGTCTTTGCATTAACTCCAAAAAGCTATAATGAAAATATAAATGATTTTCAGTATAGTAAATGACTATCCTTGGATTTTTGATTGTTTTTTACGTAACAGAAATCAGGCCACTAAATGTTTTGAATAAATAAGCGCAAAATGTGGGTTGAGTTTTACTTTTCAGTCTGTATTTTCATTTGTTCTACAAATACTGTGCTACAAATTAGTAATTTCTATTAATATGTACAGAAGAACTTGTGAATTAAATATAGAATAGCTTTTGAGTTTAAAAGACAACAGAAAAAACTAAGATAAGGAAACCGCCTTACTTACCTTGGTATGATTACTTTTGAGAATTTGGGTCTTACTGTTTCTTTTCTGCTTGGAAGATTTATGTATGGGTGAAAGGGAAGTATGTACAAACATTATGCTATACAATGCTACAGTCACTAAAAGCTGGATGGTGTAGTTATAGTTTATTTGATGAAGGTCTCTGCACAGTTAGGTTGCCCCAACAGCAGTTGCAGGAAGAATTGTAACTGCCTACTTCATAAGGAGAAATTACATGCCTTTTTCAGTTAATACATCAGTCTTAATCTCTCTCTGCACCTTGATCACTCAATAAATTTTGCTGTATCCTTGGCCCTAAATTATTATAGATGATGGAAGTTAAAAATGGGGGAAAAAATTGATTATAAAATAATAAAGAGGGATATACATATGCAGGGTGAGACAAGACCTTGGTCCCTCAGCTAGATAAGTTCTCTAAGAAATGACCATCCTGAGTGCTTGCAATGTAGACAAACGTTTAATATGATATAAACTTTGAGCTAAGCCCAGGGCCCAGCTAAAGATGTAAAAAAAAAAAAATCTGTTACTTGGCTTCTGAGCATCTTCAAACAGTGACAGTCACTTTCTCTAACCTGTTGTATTGTGTTTGGTCTTTTATGTACCTCCTGAGATGTTCTCAGGGGCAGTAGAGCTCAATGACTAGAAGCTGCAGCAACTAGAAATATTTCTCATTCTTCTTGCTTTTCTTTGTTTCTATCTATTTTTTTTTTCATCTTTGGAGATTTTCTTTAGTTAGCATATACTATCAAATGCTTCTTCAGAAGGAAAACAGTAAGTTTTGGTTAAATAAATGCATACAGCAAAAGCTTTCTCAAGAAAGATATAGGACATAAGAAATGTGAATCAGGGTACTGAAGATCAGTTTCATCCTATGTCATTAACTCACAGTGAGTGTCCTTAGAGGTACAAAACATCACTTCAGCTTCCATGTGTGTAAATGGTTTTGCTGATCCTCAGCTACCTCTATGAAGCGTTGTGATGAATACAGCTAATTGCAAAATAATAACTAACTAATGGTAATGCAATTTTGAAGAATCCTTGTATAATTTAAATGTATTTTTAAATCCTCATATATTAATATCCATGAGGATATCACAAGGTTAAACAGATATTTCAATAAAACAGCTAGGCACGTATTATTTACTGTTGTAAAATACATGAGTGACTCTGAAAGTAACACCTTGTATTTATTTCCATGGAAACTACAAAAAATACAAAGAGCACAATAGCACTATTTGATAGAGCAAATTCTCAGCTACAAAACATAATTTTTCAAAACTGTCACCACCATTAGCTTTGCATTTTTGCCAGTGATGAACAAGAGCCTACATGCCACACACACATAAAACTGCATGGTGAGCCAGAATGTGGCTTGTCTTTCACATCACTCTTGTCGCTGCTGAAATGCACCACCCCCTGCTTCACTGTGCTCACATCCACTGTTTGATCTCTATCAACATTCAAAAAGTGTCAATGAATGTCAGTGTCATTTTTTGCATGGAGGAATTCAATTCCACACCTTTGTTTCATACGCACTTCCATTTCAGATGCCCTTTTTTCAGACTGCCTCTCTACTGCCATCTGTCACACACCAACAAAATGTAATGCAGTATTGGTGGAAAGGTTCAGCCTCTGCTGCAATACCACCAACGTCCACCTCTGATGTTGTGGACCAACATAATAAAATAGGAGGCATTATTTTCAAAGCAGCCTTTGTAGAACATATAAGTGGTAGTCTAACAGTATTCCTAATATCTATACTCTGATAACATATATTGTTATTCATTTGGAACTCATACTTCATCTCTGTCAAAAGATATAAAGCAATCATTTATTATCTAAAATAATAAATATGACAATAATTTGATGTAAAACAGTTTCAGTTGATCAGACAGAAGCCTTCCATCTTGAAAATGAAGTTTTTAATAATGAAATTTTAGCAGTCTTTTGCATTCTAACCTAGCACCCTAAAACTGCAGTTCTTGCACATAGTGGGTTTCAGGTCTACTCCCATAATCATTGGCCTCCATTCACACCTGCACTTCATTACAAAGATCTCACTGATTTCCGCTGTCTTTCCATCTCAGATTGCTTAACCGTGCCTTCTCCCAGCTGTCTTCTTTTGGATAACCTAGTAATTCAGGTTTTTGCAATTCAAGGGGAATTACATCTGCTCTGATGCCCTATCGTCATGTGAAAATGAAGAAATAGTACTGTAGTAGCATTTTAGTAGCATGTAGTGCATGCTTCATGTGCATCCTTGCAATTCTACTGCACGACCAGGGGTGATGGCAGGAAAAGTAAGACTTCTGTTATTATTACATAAAGTAGACATAAATCTGCTTACAGACAGAATGTGTTGTCGTCACTGTTCTAGTTAAAAATCTCAGTTGTTGTCCTGAAGATAAAGCTTGTATTTGGGGTACGTCGCTTGTAGTATGCAGATTTGAGGGTTGATTCTTAAGCTTGAAGGCATAGCTGTGTTTCACATATAACGTGTAGAAGGTAATGGCATTATAAAATTTCTCAAAAGAGAGATTCAAATTAAAAAGACTTTCTACAGCTTTAATTTGGGATTTTCTAGTTGTTTTATCATAGTAGTTCTGTTCAAGATGTCAGTTCATCTAATATTTGAACATGCTACTCCTTCAAGACTGATTTTCTGTTTTTACACTTGAACATAGCCCTCTGCCTTGTAATACTTCTTATTTTTTCTCAAAAATGTTGTAAATTGAACTATCTGAACTGTGCAAATGTGGGGATATTATCTAGAATAATGCTTTTAAAGAACACCTTTAAATATTACATGGAGATCAAGAAACTAACTTTTTGGTGTGCCAACCTATTGACAGAAACAAGAAAGAGTAATCTATTTGTTTCCCTCTCTGTTGCTCAGATCTAGTCTGAACCTGTTGTTGTCTGATCAGATAGTGTTTGTAAAGCAGCTATTGGGTATTAGCATTTTAATAAAACTGGGATGTTTGTTTGCTCATTATTTACCGCAGCAAACAGTCATTCTCCTTCCCTCATTTCTCATTCAAAAAAAAAAAAAAAAAAAAAAGAACCATGAAAGGCATGTAGAAATATTTGGGAATTGTGATAATTTCTTATGTTTACCGTTATTTTAATGTGAACTATTTAAATAGTTCTGTTAAGCTGACGGTTTATGCAGGCTTTTCATTTTGAAGGCAGTATGGGGAAGCATCAGGTATTTTTTAATAACTTTAAGGTGGAATTTCACAGTCTTGGACAAACCCCATAAAATGCCTTATCTCCTAGGCAGATGATCTTCCCTTTGGCAGCACCTAATTGCAGTTGCCACAGAAATGTTTTTTGGGGGTATTTGACGTTTAGATAATGAATTAGATTCCTGAACACTCTGCAGGGAGAACTGGGGCTCCCACCTCAGCCGAAGTTCAGATTCATTCCCTTCCAGGAATCACAACTGTGGAGACTGAAAGATTTTTTATTTTTGATGTGATACTCAAACCTTTTCTGTGAGTTAGCCACCAAGACCACAGCCTCCCTTCCAACCTAGCAAGTTCCCCTCAGTCTCTTTGTGTAAATGTATGGGTTGCAGCCAGACAGAGTCACCTTCATTGGGGTAATATCTGATAAGACAAATATCTGCTTGGATCACTTCAATCTCTCTCAAGTCTGTCTTCTTGGGGATATTGTAACAAAACTAAAATAAGACCAGAATCAGTGTTTTCTTTCCAAAATATCCCACATGTGACATAATACTCTACTACTGGCTAAGCTGAGGTACCTGGAGCCCTGATAAGGGAAAAAGCAAGCTCTCTTCAGCTGGCCATTAGGCAGGCTACTCAGAACAGGATGCATCTGCTTGGCCTGCCTTCGTATTAAATTAACTCCTTACCTGCCTGACTTAATGTGAACTCTTAGCCCTACTGACCAAGATTTTAAATGTGATGAGTGAGTTCAGTCATTAAAGATGTTCACAAGAATCTGCATTAGCAAGATAAGTTCTATGTTTTATCCAGATCTTTTACAGCTGCAGAACTCACTGGTTCACAGAAAAAAAAAAAATTGTTCACAAGATCAATTTGAAAATAAAACCAAACAACAAACAAAACCTGCAACTAGGAGTTGTCTCAGGGCACTGTCAGAACTCCTTACCTTGACATCTCAACTTTGGGCAGAAAGTGCCATGGCGTATGCACCTGAAAATTACAGAAATGTGAACACAATACTTTCAGAACTTAAAAACGGTCATTTCTAGGAATAGGAAAAATTTGGGACTAGAGCAGGAATGACTGCAGATTTTCCCAATGAATACCTTTTGGAAAATCAAGCTGTTATTTTCTAAAGGTTAAAGTATTTTTGATGAACAATACTTGCTTCCTTCATCAGCTTGCCCTACTGTGGCTAAGCCTAGATTTGGATGATCTGTTTCTGGAATTCTAAGGTCAAACAGGTCTTTCCAAAATCTAAAGTAAGGGTGTCCATCAATATACTATCCAAGGAAGCCAAAAAGGCAGTGCAAATGGCCAGAAAACCTAAGCATATTTTCAACTTAATGACTCTTCTATGTTCTAAGTCAAAGCACATGACCTTCTGCAGGTCTGTAACTACAGAGCTCATTCATTTTTAAAACTTGGGGCCCTGAAGTAGAGAGAAAACAAAACCAAAATAACCAAAACAAACAAAGGAAAAACCTCAGGAGTTTTCTTTATGCTCCTACAGGTTATTCCAGAAAGCACTAAATAACAAAAATATTGACAGCAAAGCTGTGCATGGATAACAAATGCTTAATCATGTGAAAATCTATATGTTATATGCATAAATTCCTAGAGAATTTATTTTGAGCAGTGTTCTGAAAATGTTGCTTGTTCAGTAAGAGTGCCACAAGGAAACAGTATTTCACAAGCAATTATTGGAAAAGCTGAGGTATGATGAAGGAATGAAACCATGTAATACAACTTCTTATTGATATAGATGCTTTTATTGTTTTTCTTTAATGCTACAATCATCTTTTCTTTAGAAGTTATAAAGACCATTGCCTCATAATGTGGTATCAGCCATAGTTCTACATGTATAGTAATATGCTTCCTAATATTCCTCAGTTTCTGGCCATTTCTGAATATACTGAAGTGCCCTTAGCTTTGCCTTAGGCCCTTAGTACCTCCAGCTGTTATATTATTCACTGATTTACTGGGAAAATAAAGAGTAGAAATACATAAATGAACATTTTTGTTGCTACCTAATCAGTAGAAAAGAGATTATTTTCTCTCTCTGAAGCAGCAGATACTCCTATTATAAATATGAAACATTTACGAGTATTGTAAGCTGACAATGTATTTTAGACTGAATCTTTTCCAGAATTACATTTAAAATACAGTGGTAACAATAATTAAAATGAACGTATGCTTTAAATAACCAAAATTAAATTCTATAACTGCAGTGTGTATTATTTAGCTGAATTAAACTCACATGTCTCCCTCTGTTCTGTTTTTAATTGTAGCAAATTTGAACTGGGTCCAGGATGTGCTTAAAGAAATAAAAGAACTCATGACATCCCTCCATATCAAAATGTTTTGGTAATCATTCTGCTTAAATAGTAACATTTTATTTTTTTAAGCACTTAGATTCTTGATCTGAATCCATATTCATGGAGGTCTGCTGTAATCCACTTTACCACTTAATGTTGCAATTCAAATGTTCAGTAAGAAGCAAAGCCCTCCAGAATAAAGCATGAATATTACCGTGTGGGGCTGTAAAGAGAAGACTATTAGAATATATCACCAACACACTAGGGGACCATTTAGTGCACTGCTCTAAATACATCATTTAATTACAATGGAGACATTACTTCATGTTTCTACTGATGTAAGTATTATTAGAATTCATGATATTCGCAGGCTACTGTGGGCCATTACATTGGCCATAAGCTATTCCATAAGATTTACTACTAAAGGCCCGCAAGGGTATTTGAGCATTCATGGATTCTGTGGCAGTAGGCTTTTATCTAAGACACATAAGTGAGGGACAACCGAGTTATTATCTCTAAGAAACATAGCTTAATATTTTGGATTCTAAAGGTTAAGGTACCATAAATCCTGAATTACTCTGAGATATCACATAAAAAGACATTTTTATTTTATTTTACTCTACTCTGCCTCTTAAAATATTTTATGATGGCAGTTTCTAGAGTTGTACCATGTTGTTTACATTCAGTCCCTGGATGCATCAAAAACACTGACACAGCATTTCCTTTAAACTGCTGCAATGGAGTCAAAACACATGCAGGGAATGTTCCCCCCATTTCTTCTCTCATACTTGGCCTTTCCAGCGTGATTAGTCTGTCACCCTGATTTGATGAGAGTCACCGCAGACTCTCCTGCCCCGTGGAGGGCCTCATTAGTGAACCAGCGGACAGTGTCTGGCAGGTCCTGCTGCGGACAGTGGGACCAGGCTGCGTGCAGCAGCACAAATATAAATATCTGGCATTTTGCAGCAGATAGTTTGGAATTTTCTGTTATTTAGTACTGTGCAGCTGAAGCTGGTAATATAAAAAGAAATGTGACATTTTCTTCTCTAGGTGATCTGGGGACCTCTAACAGTACGTGGTGTTAGCTGGGTGTTCAAATATGTAAACAAGCAACTTGCATTTAACTCCAGGATAATTCAGACTTCCCATGTTATTGTTAAAAATATGTTATCTTGTTTCTTTACGCACGCAACGTCAGCTGTACCACATCTCACGTGAATGTGACACAGTGCGTGATGAGGCAGGATGGGTCAGTGTTCTGGCTGGCCCATAGCAACATTAGTGTCATATGGACCAGAGCCAGCAGTTTGGCCAAGCCTCAAGCCTGCTGCAGGCTGGCATTCTCCCACAAGGAGCGAAATGCAGGACAGGCCTCTGGCGAGCAAGTTCAAGCATGCTGCTCTTTGCTGTGGAGATAAAAGAACAGAAAGTTGGCCGGGCTACCCAGCCTGGTTTCATGGTTTGCTGTTGATCTTCCTCAATCTATGTGGATAGTGCTGTGGCTGGGCAAATTGCCCTTGACCACTTTCTCCATCACTGGACGAGGTGTAAGAGTTGATTCTGTAGCAGTCTTAACAACCTACGCACAAGTTATCTCAATGTTCAAGAAAAGTTAAACTTTTTAGGAAATTTAGAAAATCAAAGTGGGGTATTTGCTTGTACATTCTCCAGGACAAGAATTATTCTCCTTTCTACCCTTTTATTTTCTCCTCTGAATTTCACTTTTAACTTGGGCATATTGCTAGAGCTTAAGAAGTAGTAATTGACAAGAGGGAATCATTTCCAGAGTTGTGACTATCAGGAGGGATGGGTGAGGAGAATATTCCCTACCCAGGACTAAGAGGCACAGAGAGATTGGTTTTGTGTAGTATGTACTTAAGTTCATTTTTTGTTTCTTGATTGAAATTGTTTCTTCAAGGTTTTGTTCCTTGATTGAAAGTCTAGGCTTTATCTCTTCTTCTGTTGGATTTACTTAGTTCAAAGTAGTTATCCCATCTTGTTTTACTCCGTATGTTTTAATGGCTATCTTAAGTCAAAATAAGCTGTTTATTTAAGAATCTGTTTAGATCCAAGGCACTAGTTTTTTTCATTTTTCATGAACAGCTTCAAACCTAACATTGTATCTGAGTGTTGTAAATGTACAGCGGAAACTTCACACAAGCATGCATTTTTTCTCAAGCTACTCTAGAATGGGTGCAGAATTTGGGAGTGGTGAGCTGCCTCATCATGCCAGAAGTATGTGAAGTGCCATAGAGCAATTGCTTGGGTTGCCTTTTGTTCCAATAGTTGAGTCCGCTGAGGACTGAAATTGATTTTCCTTATGTTAGCATGTGAAGGCTCTGCCCCTTGACCCACTGCCGGCGAGCGTGCAGGGCACAGAAAGGCTGCAGCTTTGCAGAAGTAAGCAGCACTATGCTTCTTATCACCAGTGCAATCTTCTTGCAAAATTATTCTCACCCCTGTGCTGTTCCTTTCTACCTGACTTTGCTTTTTGCATTGGTGCTGGATTGTCCCATAAATATTTTGTATGCCTGCAACAATATATATATATTTTCACTATAGCATAATATTTTTAAAAGTATCAGAAGTGGTTGATCTGTATTCATGAACCAGATAACACCACTGAGTGCAGTGAAGCACACGACTAGCAATTGGTAGTACGGGCCATCTACTCGACACCATTATTTCTGTGCAGCTTAATCCCATATAAACATCCTTGCTCATGTGTTGGTTTTACCAATGGTAATGCAATGATATATAAAACCAGGGAAAGCGAACGGGGGGCACAAAGGTAAAGCCAAACTCATTGATGACCTATTCGTACTCTTGGATAAAAAGACCACTGCTCGCTGTATAAACATCTTTGGAATGTGATGAAATACATATTTTGCTAGAGTGCTCCTAACTTATTCTAATTTTGTATAGGCCTGTAGGCAGTAATTTTACTTCCTTTTTCTCTGAGAAGTCCGATGTTGATAATTTCTTCCCTCCTCGCTTTTGATGCTGTGGTTAACTCATCAACTGCCTTTTAGCATGCATCCTGCAGCTGGCCAGGAGGCTAAACCCCAAGAAATGACGACACCACTGTGATTAAACTCAGTTCTCCAAAATCACATTGGCTTGTTGGAGTCTTGAACAGAATCTCCTTGACAATTTGAATCTGAATTTGTATTACTCAGTGTGGGATTTTTTTTTTTAATTTTGAAATTCCACAAAGCACACATTTAGACTGGAATATGAAAATATTCTTGATACTTTTTACCTTTTAGGAAGAAAAGAGGAGAATGTGTTAAATCAGGAAGAACAAGCCCTGTTTCGGTGTCTGCTCTCAGTAGGTGGCACTCTTTCCTCTGAGTATGTGCCGAGTTAAAATCTCAGCTAGTCAAATCCCAAGGTTCATATTTTTTAGCTCAGGAGTAACTTGAGTGAGGACCGACAGTTTGTGGTTGATGAAGTCTCGTAGCAGATTCTGCAAGAGATATTGAAATGTTTTTCTGTGTCCTTATAATTTTTTACGCACTTGTAATTATTTACATTCTCTGTATCTATGTTTCTCTGTAGTTTTGGAAAGATTTGTTGCTGGTAATGTTCACCACTACCACCCACAAAACAGAATTAATATGAAGTACGTTCACTTGGAATGACTGACATGGTCTTCGCTAGAGATGGTTGCATATCACTAATTAATGAAGTTATTTTCTAATCATCCACAAACTGTAATTTTTTTGATCTTTCGATAGGCTTAAAGACACCCTACGAATTTAAGATCTCGCTTAATTAGCAGTTCTTATTTTGTAACAGCGGGGTAATAAAGGAGTAGTGTTTTCCCCTTTTGTTGATTTAAATACACCCGCAAGTAAAAGAAAGAACAAAAGTGTACATCTATGTGCATTGATAATCATTTGAATTTGTTTTCTTTGCCATGCAGAGGGTTGCTACTGACATTCAGAAGCAGATTTCAGCTTGTAAAGGTAATCAGGATAGTCATTGGAATTGGATTGCTTTTCATAAAAGACACAACGACTTGGCTGTATTTGTATTATTCTCCTTTTGTAACTTTCCCTGTTAGATAAGCTACAAGAGAATGAAGTGGTTTGAGGAAGTTGAGATTCTCTGGTGGTGAGGAGAAGGCATGCAAGCAGCTGAAATGAAGTTATTTAACTGGATGGCAGCATGAGTATGACCTCAGTGGAACAAATTAGCATTCTAGAAAGAGATCGGCTATCATACCTAGGTAATAGTCTTCCCTTCCTTTGGGTGACCACTCTATGGGGACTCCTGGAAGGAAAAGCATCTAGGAAAATCAAAGTGAGGATCTTCAATATTTGGAGAAACAGTGACAATTCTTACAGCATTTTCTCTGCCCCATGCTGACTACTTGTCTACTTCACTCCCTTTTTCATACAGTGCTTTCACTTTGGCTCCTATCTATACATCTGTCAGAACATTTTACATTCTGATTTTGTTTATTGCTATCATTCTACACGTAGAAGTATGACTTCCTATTCTTCTCTGCTGAAGAGAAGATCTAAAGATCTAATGCAATTTGTAACTTTCTTTTTCCCTGCTCTTTTGTTCCTCCTGATGTTACTCCCTGTCCTGTCAGTACAAAGGGCTGGAAAGTTTGGTGCCCAAACTTTCTGCCCATTCCAATGACTTCCTTCTAGCCCTTTATTTAAATGTGTTAATGTATATGCTTGCATTAAGCACATGAGATATTTACATTTAAGGACCTTGATTTATAGGTTTTCTAAGATTTTTTTTTCTTTTTTTCCCCCCATCACTTATGGCTAATTTTCATTCTCTTTGAGTTCAGGATGCTTCTAAACATAAATGCAGCTTTTTATCAGCTATAGTGTCTTCTGTTTACGCTTGCATCTAGTAAATCAGAAAATGAAAGGGATTTGGTGGCGCAGGCAGCATAGCTAGCACTATTATTTTGCAGTACCCCTGTGCTGATAAAGTTGTGATCAGAAAGACTTGCAGAGTACTAGTATTACTATAATTTTATTTAGGGACAGGAGATGAAGCTTTAGGGAAAGAGAATACTAACCTTTCACTTGTGATTAGGGAAAATGCAGCTTGTCATGATGAAAGTTTTGTACCTTCCATTTTCTCTCTTTCATTTGGACTTTCAATTCTTCTCTAGGTGGTTTCTATTGCATAGTCTTAAACAGTAAAGAGTCTGTCTCTGGAGTCAAGTTATTACATGTATATTTAATAAAGAACATAGGAAATCCTACATCATATTACAATCAGTCATTTCAGTAATAGAAGAGATGACCAAGGAAACAATGTTTACCTTCTATATATTTTTCCCTTGTGTTTCTTTAGGTATCATATTAGAAAGAAGTTATAAATTGCAGAAGTATGAAAAATCACTTCATTCAGGAGCTTTTACTTTAGAGATGGTCCACCCTACTGCAGGGAGGTGTCCCCATTACATTAATAGCTAATTTGTATTGAGTACCAACGTGCATAATGATTGTAAGCAACAGGAATGGTGCAGCATGAAATAAAGTCATGCAGGATAAACTGCAGCTTGTGGTTAAAGGACAATACAGACGTCTCAGGTACCACTTCAGCCTTACCCTGGCCATGAATGGTGTTTTTGTGTGGAGTGATTTTTTTTTTTTAAATAAATTACTGGGATAAATAGATAATAGCGTTTAAGATAGAAAAATGTGAAATCCTTAGACAATGTTACATGATGTATCTATTAATTGGTAGGTAATTATTATAAATTAAATCAGCTGAGAGTCTTAGTGCCAAATGAAAAAGAGGGAAAAAAAATCCCCTTCTACAAATCATAAAACATCTTGAATTTTGATAACCACAGTATTTGGGTTAGAATTCTGCACCCACAAAAATTAAAATTAAATCCTTTCCATGTCCAATCTTATTTTGAATTTTCTGATTCTTGATGAAACAAAAATATAAACAATATAATTGGTACTTTTTCACCATAGAGCATAGACATGTCATTTAGGGGCCAGATGAGACCATAATTTCAGATGAAGCACCAAGCAAGAAGTCCATTCTACTGTTTCCTGTTTTATAGAACAGCTACCTCTTTTGCTACTGCTAGAGCCTAGCTTATGAGCCTGCACTCAGTAAATTAAAGGAAAAAAACACTTTCTTCTGATACCATTCCTCCGTATGCATTCATGTCTCCAAGGCTTGAGATCTAACAATCCTCTAACAACTTGGCCTGGAAAGATGAATAGCTTTTAAAACATTGTGTAGATTGTATTAATTGGGATGGGAGTAATGGGTTTAGAATAACTGGAACTGTTTTTAAACGGCTTGATTACAAGGATTATCACATATGCATTGAATTTGACAAATTCAGGGAAATGAGAATAATTTCTGCATTTCCTGGGCTTGAATTTAAAGTAGAGAAATGTAGAACTAAAAGCAAATAGCACAACCTGTTTTAATCAAAGTAGTCTAGCAAGAAACAATCAATTAAAGAACAGTCTGATTCTCTGTGACATCAATGTATGAAAATCTGTTAGACGCCAGATTGTGTCTCAAGACACATATGATGAACTGAACAAAATGACCTGCTAATAGCTTTTACGGGTAATAAATGCATCATGTTATTGGTAATTCTGCAGATGGTAAATCAAGCTAATATCCAGGCTGAAAGAAGCTACTTGTTAAATATACTTCAAAAATGTTCTTCCTTGTTATTCCATAATTGTATCACACAGAAAAATAAGATGATTGCTGCTTATTTTTAAGCATTTTAAATTAAGATACATTTCAACATGTAGACATTTTAATTTTCAAATTCTTC
Organism: Numida meleagris; assembly: GCF_002078875.1. Classification (NCBI taxonomy): domain Eukaryota; kingdom Metazoa; phylum Chordata; class Aves; order Galliformes; family Numididae; genus Numida; species Numida meleagris. Next base: position 54,576,257 of record NC_034413.1, read on the forward strand.
AGAGAGAACATTTTTTTGAACAGAGCTGAGCCTTTGAAGCACAGCATTTGTATTTAGATTAGCAGCCCTATATAAACTTGTATATATAAATGTTCTCAGCTTTACCGCTAAACATGTATTTTGAAAGCAATTTCACAATGTCTAGTGTTAATTTGAAGCTGCTATCCAGAATGCAGTACTTGCTGTTGTACAGATATAAGCCATTTCCACATGGGGAATCTGTGGTTTGTAGAACATGAGATGTTGTTAATCAATCTGTAGAAAACAAGGTTTCGGAGGTATACACAACAGATCTCAATTTGTAATATAGGAAATTATTCAATTTGTATACCTAAAAAAGACAAATTCTGTAAAGAATAGGATGAAATTATTTACCAAATCCTATACCTATCCAAGGCAGAAAAACTGACAAAACATTGGCTCAAAAAATATTGATTCAAAATGGATGTCCCCAAAATCTTTCTCAGAAATGACAAGTGAAATTAAGTAAGCAAACCCAAAAACTTGTTCTGTATCTTTGTGCCAAGAATTTTATAGAATTGAGGAGTCCGTACTTCGTATATTATTTTCTGTTCATTTTTTTAATAATAAAAAAGTAATTTAATTTTCCGAGTAGCAATTATTTACTGCAGGAAAACATCTTCTAGCTATAATAAATTATATTTTTGTGTTTATCCAATTCAGTATTTATCCTCAACAAATTCAAACAGATGTTCAATGTTCAATTATTATACTATCTGTTAAAAACTGTTTTTGACAGGCTAATTCATCAGGAAACTAGAAAATGATTGGAAAACATTAATAAAGCTTGAAGGCAACACCTTAATACGCTAGATACTGCAAAGCCATTCAGGCAACTGTAGGAATCACAAGTTTCAAAAAGAAAAATTATGAGGGAACGAAATCAGAGAGACTTGTATTGGGAAATCTTTTGAACCCACTACTTTTCCCAGATTTCTGTGAAAGCATGGTGGCCTTGACCCTACCTCGCTGCATTAGTTCTTCTCTTACATTCCTATGTCAGATCTAGACACATTAAAAGCATCTTTTGTTACGTATCACTTACTATGTTTGTTCCAGCTATGTCTCCTTTGAATAATCCACATTTGAACTAATATATTTTGCTTGAATTTATAATGACTCTTCTCAACAATTTAGTATTGTCTTTGAAACTGTAGAACTGTTGAGAAATGCTAAATAACGATAACAGCATTAAGACTTGATTTGAATTTTAGGTCTAATTTGCTTAGCACATTCATGAGCTGTTGTGATCATTTTCACTCAATACTGAAATGAAGGTACCAGTGAAGAAGCTGGAGGGAAGGGATTGTTAGGACAGTCTGTGCTATCAGAACTTCATGGACTGAATTCTTGGCCAGCGCTCCATTTGCTACATGTGATGGAGGGACCCGAAAAGCTATCATAGCAGATAAGCCAAAGATATACTCCTCTCCAACAGTGGCTCAGATGGAAGGAGAAATGGCAGTGGAATGTTCTGGCTGCTCCACCAAGGGATTGGTTGGAGGAAGAAGAAGAAAGAAAAGAAACCTGGTCACCAAATTAAGCTAGGCCCTGAATTACAAGGGTTGTGCTCAAGCACCTTTTCTTGCACTGACAGATGTGTCACTCAGGTTCTTTCAAAGATGCAAGAATATTACTTTCAAAGCATGCAGAAGTGAATACATGTTTGTAGAATTGTTTGTACAAACAATTTGCACAGAGTGCAAAATATGTATATTTAGTATTTCTGATTTTGCTTGAGTTGTAAATACTTGTAAGAACAGATGAGAGATTGACCAAGATACTAGTCAAGATAGCTAATCATTTGAGGAAATTGGGACCTCCTTGAACAAAAGTTACTCTCAAAATATGAATAATTAATTGTGAGATGTTGTCACATATCTGAAGTAAAACAAGACTGTGATGGAACATCCTGTTTCTGAATGCACTGCCTTATGACTTATTTTAAAAGTTTTAGAATGTTTAGATGAAAATATAATTACTATATGTACAAGACAAGCTAGCAGAATAGTATTGCAAGAGCAATACAATAAAATACAACACCAATACAACAAAAACAACAGTTTTTCCTTCTAGCTAACTCATCCAAAAGTTGGCTGCAGTGAGGAAGCTGACTTGAACTATCTTCTTGGTGAACCAGGAAAACATGGAGAAACTTCATGAGTGCCTCTGCCTCCATACTTTCTGCTTCATTCACCATCTGCTTGTTTCAAATGGGCCAACAATTCTACTTTGTATTTCCATGGAAACTGTTTTGTATCTTAAAATAGGTAATAAATGAATTTAAAATTGTAATGACGAACTCCTGACTTACTGGGATAGAGCTCCCCCCCAGTCATGAGAATTTTGTGAGGATTTCTACTTCACATTCACTTTGTACCATCTTGGAAAGGGGCTTGGCTCTCAGCAAAATACTCTTCCTTCATAGGAAAACATCATTATCCCTTTGACTTATGACATAGTGACCACTCTAAGGTTATTTTTTTATGGTAAATACTGAAAAAAAATCCAAGATAGGCAATTTGTTGAACATAGTGCTTTTTTCAGCAGAGGTCCTTCCTCCATCGTTTTTATTCAGTATAATATAGTAGTTGCCAGGGGCACTGTGCAGACACAGACTTATGGTCACTGCCCAAAAAAAAGCTTAAAAAGTTTAAAAGTATTAAAAACAACTATAGAAATATCTATCTTTCCATTTTATCTAGAAAAAGTAGATCTCTATGAGACTGTTTCAAATGTAGGGGGAGGTCGGCAAGTTCTCAGTCTGGAACTTGTATACAGTGGAAAAAAAATGCACAAAACAAAAAAGTGACTGAGCAGGATTCAGCTCAGAGCATATATTTCTAATCTTCTCCATTCTGACTATCATGTAAATGCTACGTTTTCTAGAACTTCCCATACCTCTAAAAATACCCTTTCCTTCCAGTCACCTACCACTTCAGTAAGGGCAGGTAGACCTAAGTTTTTCTCCCAGATCATCTTTTGTTTATTTGAAACATACACAGACAAAATAACTGTACTCTTTTTTAAAAAAAAACAAAAACAAAAAAAACCCTGAAAACTAACAGTTCTATACTAATATTCTCAAATAACTATTTTTATATGTTTAAAAATAAGATCCAAGTTTCAGCATGTCCCTAGTATTATGCATCTTATGAATACCAGGAAAGTTAACAGCTTAGGAACAAGCTAGGAATTAACTTTAAAGCTTCTGTTTGCTCTCGTCATGAAGAGGGAAATCATGTGCCATATGCCCTGAGAAATTATATTTTTATACTAAAATTTATTTAAAATTAAGTATATGATATCAGTTTAAATATTGCTTTAAATTCTAAACTATCATCTATTGGTAGATATTTAGTGCAAATTGAAAAAGCTTAAATGGCTTAAAAATGGCTTTGAAGCATTATGAAGAAGCAGTTATCATTTATAAATGATGGGACATTAATGGCTTCCTTCTTCATTTAGCATTAGACTTTGAAGATGAAATGGAAATGTCTCACTCCAGAAAATTACAGCGTTTACACATGCCTACAAGTTTACTTAGTTTAAGCATATATTTTGAGTTTGTTTATGATTCTGTAATATTTTGAAGTTCAGAAGAGTAAATTTATTACAGTAGACATTTTGTTAGCTAAAATGAAACCCTTTCTATTCTTACTTTAGTTTCTTATTTTATTGTTGACATCCTGGGTAAATTACTGACTTGTTATTTGCTCTCCTTTCTGACACTGTGTAATCCACCTGGCTTTGGGGAAAAAGCAACTTCAACTCATGAATGAAATAGCCTGAAAATTTAAGAGGAAGAGATTTCATACAGGTAAACTATCTCAGTGAAATCCTGTGGTGTAGCAGCTTAAGTACCTGACTCCCATGTCTGTGTCAAGGATAGCAGAAACAGCTAAAAATAATGTATGATTGCCTGAGACCTGGAATAAGTCATGATTTTAAATGATTCCATTATGGAGGAGTTATACTATGGGCTATTTTGCTCCTGGCAAGAGTTGTATTGAAGAGTTTGTGTTTAATAAAAATGTGGGCAGCAAACTAGATAGGCTTCAAGAAAAAAAAAATTGGTGAATTTCTCCAGATGAATATATGAATGGTCACCTGTGTCCTTTTGCGTGCAAAAGGGAGGGAGGATTTCATAGATTAGTACAGTATAAGTTACTCTCATCAATAAAAGGGAATTGGACAAAAGATTTGAAAAGAATATTTGCAACTTGAGCTCTTCCAAATTCTAATTAATATTTGTTTTAAAGTAGCTTAGTATTACTCATTAGCATAACTGAAATTTGCTGTTAATTGGAAGAATCACTCACTTCTAAGCAGCAGTCGATATTTTCCATGGTGATTAAGGTACAGGTATTTTCTTCTAATTTCTGGCCAAACATTAAGAAAATGTGCTTGGCATTAATGGATATCAATGATTGAGTCCTGGTAATAACAAAACTGAAATAATAAGCCAAATTGTGCTTACGAGTCGATCATCTAGAAATTCAAACTGCTCTTAAATGTCCCTACAATTTTCCTTTTGTGTGTGTAGGGACAAAGTTCAAGGCATAAAGTGAAGAACATTTGATCTAGCTTTGCTTTTTTTGAAGTTCATTTTAGGACCTGTTTCAGAGAAATGCTCAAGAGAATGAGTAAATAAGCAGGAAAGTAATTCTTCATAAAATCTCTGAGACTAGAAACATCTGTCAGATATAGATTTAAGCATTTTGCTAAATGGAGACAAATACAGACAAATATTTATTGAAGTCCAAGAATGAAGAGCATATGTAGAATCATCCTCTAGAAGTAAGTTTTTACCCACTGAAGTTTCTCTTTGACACTCAATAAAACATTCTCATTAAAAAAAAAAATCAAAACCCAAAAACAACAGTCAAGGAGAGCTCGAAAGAAGGAATTGGTGGAAGCAGGTATGGAAATAGCTTAAAAGCAAAGGTCAGTGTTAAACTTCACTGACAATTTTGACCTTCTAAGTAGCACAACTGGAGGTAGAATTAACTGTTCCTTTTTCCCCACCCTCATACAGCTTAAATGGCATCCCTCGTGTGGAGGCAAACAAAACAGCAGAAAATAGCAAATAGCAACCAAGTTAATTTAAGTATAAGTTCCTTGATTATCTCCTGACAGCTACCAGTAAATGCAATGTGAAGAGTGTTAGAACGTGATCCAAAAATGTTGATGCTTTTTTTTTTTTGTCCTCTTATGCATGAGATTATTTTGCTATGGAATGGTTCTTTTAGTGTTCTATAACTGAAGCTACTGTAATACTCTGTTTTGAGCTTCTTACCTTGAACAGCTGGTGAATTGACTCTGCCCTCCCCCTGAACACCTTAAAATTTGTGGTACCTGTAGATGCACGCAAACAGCCTCATACTCTGTAATGACAGACTTTTCCAACCACTTTTACTTCCTGTTGTTTCATGTAGCTAATAAATGTCTTATGACAAAGCAAAATAGATAATTTAAATATTTTCCTTTCTAGTATGCTAGCATATCGATTCAGCACCTTTGACAGTATTTTTAGATCAGTTTTTCCTTTCAGTGTAGTCTTTTCACTTAACAACAACAATAAGGAATAATTTGGAAACGAGCGTTGCTAAGCTCCTTCTAGTGGTTTTAGAAAACACTCATAGAAATCAAATCCCGTCCCACTCTGAACTTTTTTAATCCAGTACTGAACATAATTCTCTTCCAATAACCCATTATAGCACAAAAACCTCACTTCTGCTGGTTCTTGCAGTATTTGATGCTGTACTTGAAGCACCAGCTGCTGGACACAAGTGATAACAAGAGAGTCTCACCTTTTGTTTAAAAACATGCGTATGTCTAGCTTTAGAAGCTGTGGAGAACAGCTTGAAAACGCCATCCAAGAATAACTGCAAATTCAGAGAAAGAAAAATAATGTCATTTCATGTAGATTTTCTGATTTTTAATATTTGGACCGGCAATATTGCCAAATAAAATTGTAAAATAGAAATGAACATAAGTTAATTTAGAGTTTCTTTTTACCATGAAAACCTCCAAATTAAGGCATATAGGTTAGTATGCGAACAGCCAGCAGGATCTAGACATTATTTTCATCTCTGTTACAGATTACCCTTTATTGGCGGAGAGAAGTTTGGGGATTATTAAAAATGCATACTGTTAAAACATAAAAATATTTCCTAATTGCTAGCATTTGTGCTAAATCTCTTATACCATGCAGTGTGTGAATCTACTTTCTCATCTAGCAATTAATGATGTGCAAAAGAGGACAATGTATAGTTTTCCTTAGAATGGATAATGGCTTTGCCAACATTGTTTAGGGCTGACTGTTCTTAATTACAAAACAAAGTATCCTGTTTCTCTCGTGCTAAAAACAAAACATAACTGTGTAGGTAAGCTTAATTAGGCTTCAGCGCTAGTGCTATCCATCTTTGAATAATTCCAACCCTTTATGCTAATTCAAAAAATTTGAAGTTACGGCACTAAAAGAGCTCCACATATACTGGTTACTGGTTAGTGAAATGCATTTAAGAAAGTGCTCTCTAAACTCTGAAACAATCTTGGACTGATTTTGTTTTATTTGAAACTGAAGCAATTTCATCATAATACCTCACCTTCTTCCAAGGGGAAAAGAGAAGAATTATGATAACTCACATGTCTTTGGAAGAGCTTTACCTGCTGTGATAAGCCTATTTGACTACATGTCTGCAAGAACAGTGACATTTTGACATCAATTCCCATAAGGATGCTTCTTCCAAAGATTTGGTTTTCTTTACAATTTAATTCAGTTGCCCTGTAGTAGAACTGGTGATATCCAGGTATTGGCTCTGCAGCTCTTTCTCATGGCTCAGGCTTTCTTCCTCATATGTCCGTCATTCAACCAGATATGGCACTGCTAGTGTTGATTGAAGAATGGTAATTCTGATGCGAAAAGCAACAGGATGATACATGATGACTAAACTTGTTAATGTCTTTCCAATTCTAAAATGTGCAGAAAAAGACCCACACAAAACAATTCAGTGAAATTCTCCAGAAAACTATTAAGCTGTATTTTCATAATATAAATAACTGCTAGATTCCAGATGTCAATAAGTCTGATATTCTCCAGTCTTTTTCTTCTTAGATAATGCCAAGTTCAGAATTACTGGAAGGGGACCTGCTCTCTCCTAATGTACAGCACTGTCAGCCGGTTGAGGAAAGAGATTGTCCTGCTCTGCTCTGCCGTGCAGTAGTGTGACCTCACAGTGGTGTGGCAGTTTGGGGTGTCACAGTATAAGAACAACATAAAACTATTTGAGAGTATCCAAAGCAGGGCTACAACGGTTGCGAAGGGTATAGGGAGCAAGATGTATGAAGAATGGATGAGGTCCCTGGGTTTGTTCAGCCTAGAGCAGTGGAGGCTGAGGGGAGGCCTCATGGTGGCCTACAGCTCCTCAGAGGGAGTGAAGGGGCAGTGCTGAACTCTGCTCTCTGGTGACAGCTAGAAGACCCAAGGGAACAGCATGGAGCTGTGTCAGGGGAGGATCAAGTGGTTCTTAGGAAAAGGTTCTTCACCAGAGGGTGGTGGGCATGGAACAGGCTGCCTAGGGCAGTGGGTAAGGCCCCAAGCTGCCAGAGCTCAAGGAGCATTTGTACAACTCTCTCAGACCTATGATCTGATTTTTGAGTGGTCCTGAGTGGAGCCAGGAGGATCCTTGTGGATACCTTCCAACTTGGGGTATTCTATGATTCTGTTTTTGTATTGTCCCTTTTCTAGATAATTACCTATTTTTTGATAGTAGTATATATGAGAGATCCTCAGTATATACACACAATTCACAGTTTACCCTTTAATGTTCCGTTAATGTTTAAAAGTCAGATTTATTTAGGCTGAGCAATATATTATTCAGGAAATAGTACTGAAATCAATGAATCAAAAATACAACTATATGTATGTGTTCTGTACATATCTATCATGGGTTGAGGAACTATAGATATCTCAGACTGGGCCAAGGACATCTATTTGTTACAGTTTCTGATGCTAAAGAATTTCCTATCTATGACTAGGTGGGATGAAATCAACTGAAATAGGAGTCAGCAGGAATACCTCATAGAATAATATATTACTTGACATGAGTAACGGTGGCAGAATATACCCTATGGGAACTGCACAGCTAAAGATTGGCACATAAAGTTGAAATACTCCCGTTCCCCTCCCATGCAGTATTTCCTGATCCAGACTTGTCAGTGTACTTACAGCTTGACCTTCTGTTATTTGTCCTATGTACTCCTAGGCATTGTTTTTTGTTGTTGGTGGTTTGTTTTTGTTGTTGCTTTTTTGTTTGTTTGCTTGTTTGTTTTTTAAGCTGAAAATTTGTTTCATGCAATATTGCAACAGGTTATTCACCTTGAGTCTAAGTTACATAGCAACCATCTTGGGAAAGAGAGGCCTTAAGTAAGGAATGTGTGTAGTTTTGCCTTGTAGGAAAAAAGGGAAATTTTGAAGAAATTTCTGAGTGTTTTTATAACCCTGATATGCTGCTAAGAAAGGCACCTGTAGTTTAGTTAATCAGTGGTATCTTAGAGTTGCATGTATATCGTGGGTTGCAGTATTCCTCTCAGATGCTGGGGAGGAATGGAAATATTTTGGTTTTGTACCTCTTGAAAATGGTGAGGCATTTATCTGTGGGAAAGATTTCTTGGCATTGTATTACAGTATATGAAAATTACCTTCTCTTCAATAAATACCGGGGAAGAATTTTGTCCAGAATGCAGACTGATATGTATTCCTTGACACCTAACCTTTTCCACAAACAGTGTAAAGAGCACTTGGAACTGTGAACAAGTTGCAAGCCTACTCCAGTCGACTCTTGTGATGTTACCTTTCAAAAGAAAGAACCACAGGAAAAATGAGCAAAAATAAAATGTCTGTTCCAAATTTGGATGCTGGAGAAATAGTTCCAGGAATAACGTATCAAAAATTATGCAGGAAGAGATATGTGAGATGGTAGAGACAAAAAAAAAACCAAAAACTTTTAACACCATTTTAGACCAGACTAGATAAGGCAAGAGAGCAAAAGTTATATAAAGATTCAAACAGCAAAATTCTTTCATAGATGTCTAATAGTGGGTATCTAATCCATATGTGCTACGGATAGTGTCAGCTTCTAGCAAGCTGGAAATGCCCAGTTGCAGTCAAAGTCTGTATTCCAAAAAGCAGTAGGCATGTCTGTTATTGCTCTTCCAGTTGTAAATTCAACATTTTCTTCTACAAAATTAATAAGAAAATAAATGAAATAGTGTTTCACATCTGTTCTGAAATGTTTCTTATTTTCAATAAGAAAAAATGTTAGGTATCATTTTAATTTCAGTGCCATGTGAATTTCTTTTGTTTTGGAGTACATTGTTCTTACACTGAATAATCTCCTCTTAAGAGAGGGGAGGGGATTTGGTCTTTCTGCAATCAGGTACTTTGTATTCTCCTGCTCTGAATAGAATATGTAATCCTATTTCCATTTCCTTGTGATGGTACTACTATTGATTGCGTGAAAATGAACAATACTTAGTTTTCATCTGTACTTCCTAAACTGCTTCTTAATGCTAACATGATTTTTTTTTTCTTGCAACTTTTTCCATTTTTTTTTTTTGTTTTTGTCCACATATGTCTCTGTTATACCCTCAATTACTTCCATTTGTTTCCAAAAGTTGGCCTTAGTATGATTGAACTTGGGACTGAGCATCTATATCACGCAGATATTGGGTGTTTAAGGCCTTATTAAGTCAATTTTTCTATGATGCTGATCTATTCAGTGTATTGCATTTGCTATTTGTTATTTTTTCTTTTACTATTTACATAAATAAATGTTTTTCTTAGAGTCTTTCAGAACTGCAGAGGAGAAAAACTATGGACTGTAGCCCTGATATTTCAGTGGCTTGAATCTTCAGTTTGAAGTTCTCAAAGAGTTCCATCACCAGCAAAATGTTTTCAATCCAGTAACAGTATCACAGATAAATTAGCACTTCTCCTATGCTCCTCTTCCTTCCTCTATTGAAGCAAGCTCTTCAAAAGCAGCCTTGAATAAGGTATTCAATCAGGCACATGACTGGGACCAATGTGCTGTAGATAGTTTGAAGTTCTCCAGATGAAAGAAGGTGGCCAGGTACCACAAAGCCTTTGCAGTTCTGTTCCCATTTTCAGGCATGCATGTGTGGTGAAGAGCAGGTTAGGATGTTATTACTGGCAGATATTATAGAAAGGTTCTTTTAAATATTATGATTCAGTGTATTTATTTTATAGAATAGGCAGCAAAAGAAAAACAAAATCTTGGAGTCCTTCATTTCTAACATTAAATTCTATCGTATGTCAAATGGACAAGGGGAAAAAAACAGTTTTCTTCAAAAATTACTTTATTTCACATCAACTATTTGTCAGAGGTTCTGCTGAAACATTATATCCTATATCAGAACTGTCTCTTGAGAATAATTGTTTGCTCTCGGGTCTTCAAACAGTAATTCCAGTATCTCTGCAGGCAAGGTTATTTACAGAAAAACATAAGAATCATTTGGTCACTGTGAAAGTAGAGACTGTGGCACCATTACAGTAAGGGACAGTGTTAGATCGGCAGCTACTTCTCAAGTTAGTAAACAGAAAACCAATAATAGTCATAGTAATTTACTGTCAATAGCAGATTTGTATCGTGTAGAGTAACTAATAATTTTTTTTATGAGTAATTTTTTACTTGTTAGTATCTTCTGAAAGGTACACATTGGAAGTATACCTAATCCAAAAATATGTAAGTACACTGTCCATCTGTCTGGAAAATGAGTGTGGATGTAGTTTTTCTTAGGCAATAAGATGCTGCATTGAGTGAGAATAACATTTTGTAATACTGAATGCTGAGTGTGTTTATATCAGTGAGATAATGCAAAAACAAGCAAACAAAAAACCTCTGGGCAGTTAAAAACAAAATACAGTCCTGGGCATAAGAAGAAAGTCTTTCAGGTTAGAACATGTGTCAAGGGCTTCTGACTATGCTTACTGGGGGAATTATTAAATGAATGTTTGATCAATCTGTGAACAAATGAAGTACTACATTGCTAAACTGAAAGTATTCCTTCATGAGCTAGAATTTTGCATTTTTCAGAGCCATCTCGAACTGAACGATGTAACAATGAGGTATAAGAAATCAGCAAAATACGTTGCTGTTACTTTGCTTAAGAAGTAGATTCCCATTCTTTCTTAGAATGGTAGAGTCTTGCTGAGATGAAACACAACCTGAAAAAAAAAAAGAATAATTCATAAGACTTAATTTGATTCTTATAGTGGTAACTTAGATGTAAGTAGCCCTCCAACAGCTAGAGTGATTTTTGCCACAAGTCAGGTAAGAAGAAGTAACTCAACTGATAGTAGAAATTGTATTTTTTTTTAGTTAATCTCCTCAGAACACATTAAAATTGATTAACTGAAAGTGCTATGTTTGAAAAGGAACTTCTTTCAGCATGACTGTCCCATAAGATGCTGTAATGAAGAAAATAATTCTTTTAAAAGAAAATGAGTTTAAACTGTTTGTCATGTTGATAGAATGATCTTGGATTTCTTGTTCTTGTCCTATTTCATGTGGCTATTGGTTACTTATCATTCATGGAGACCAGGTTAATCTATTTAGCTCAAGCTGTGTAAAATTTAGCTTAGTGGAATCTAGTCCTGTACAATACACACAACAGTTTTCCTGGTTATGCATGGTAAAATAGCCAAGACTAATATTGGAATGCATTTTGTGTAATAGTATAAATAGTAAGATACTTTCTCCATTTATTTGCTTTTTTTTTTTTGACAGCATAATAGTTCAGTGATCTTCCTGAGAAACACTCTGTGTAAGTCAAATGAAGGACTGAGGCCTAAAGGCCAGTTTAGGAGTGACCAGGGAAACGGGAAGAGCATCTACTCAGTTGTTTCTTTGGAGAGTTGAGAGCACATTTGTTGTGTTCTTTTTCACAAACATGCATTTTTGCTACAAATAATCTGCTTAAATAATGATAAGGTGTGGGAAGGCATAACTGTATTAGAGGGACAGGGTGCTGGCAGGGGCATTGAAGGACCTGCTGCCTTGAGAGGTGCTGGCAACACTGCAGCAGATATAAAACTCTATGATGATGAGGCAGTGGCTGCTGGGGCAACAGGAGAAGGCAATGGGGAAAATCAAGGGAAATACCTAAAAGGAATTGAGGAGTTATTCTTTAAGTAACAAATCCAGCTGCCCAGCTGAAGTGCCTCTACACCAATGCACTCAGCTTGGGAAACAAACAGGAGGAGCTGGAAGCTACTGTGCTGCTAGAAAACCATGATATAGTTGTCGTCACCGAAACCTGGTGGGATGATTCCCATGACTGCAGTGTGACCATTGATGGCTACAAGCTGTTCAGAAGGGACAGGCGAGGAAGGAGAGGAGGGGGTGTTGCTGTCTACATCTGGAAAGGAATAGAATGTGAACAGCTTTCCTTAAAGAACAGTCATGAGCAAGTTGAAAACCTATGGGTGACAGTTTGAGATGGAGGCAGCAAAAGGAGCCTTGTGATCAGTATCCAGTACAGGCCACTAGATCAGGCAGATCCTGTTGATGAGGTCTTCTACCTCCAGCTACAGGAGGCATCATGATTGCAAGTGCTTGTCCTTCTGGGGGACTTCAATGACCCAGACATCTGCTGAAAAAGTAGCACAGTGAGCTGTAGGCAATCCAGAAGGCTCCTGGAATGCATTGAGGATAACTTCCTGAGTCAAGTAATTGATGGCCCCACCAGGGGGGATGCAATACTGGACCTGTTGCTCACCAGTGTAAATGAGCTGATTCAAGCCTGCCTAGGCTATAGTGACCATGCTATTGTTGAGTTCACAGTCTGGAGGGATATGAGACAGGTGAAGTGTAAAATTAGAAAGCTAAACTTTAGTGAAGCTAAATTCCAGCTATTCAGGGTGTCAGTCAACAAAACACCCTGGGAAACTGTCCTTGTGCAAGGTTGTGGAGCAGAGCTAGAAAGGAGGCTTTCCTCAGGGAACAAGAGCTCTCCATCCCCAGGTGTATAGCAAGTTGGGAAAGGAAGGCAAGAGACTGGCATGGCTGAACCAGGACCAGCTGGTCAAACTGAAGAGCAAGAAGAAAATGCACAGGCAGTGGAAAAAGGAACAGGTACCATGGGCGTATAAGGAAGCTGCTAGGCTGAGTAGGGATGGGGTCAGGAAAGCCAAGGCCCAGCTTGAACTGAACTTGGCAAGGGATGTCAAAAAGAACAAGAAAGGCTTCTACAGGTACCTCAGCCAGAAAAGGAATGTCAAGGAGGGCATACCCCCCTACTGCATGAAACAGGCAGACTGGTAACAACAGACAAGGAGAAGGCTGAAGTACTTCACAATTTTTTGCCTCAGTCTTCTCTGATAACTGCTCTCCACACAGCCCTCAAATATTTGTTTTGGTAGTAGGGGGTTGGGGAGGCAGTGCCCCTCCCGCTGTTAGTGAAGATCAGGTTCATGACCACCTGAGGAACCTGAACATCCACAAATCCATGGGTCCCAGTGAGGTGCATCCCAGAGGCCTGAGGGAATTAGCTGATGTAGTCACCAAGCCACTCTCAGTGATATTTGAAAAGTCAGATGAAGTCCCTGATGACTGGAAAAAAAGGTAACATAATACCCATTTTTGAAAAGGGTAAAAAGGATGACCCCAGGATCTACTGACCTGTCAGTCTCACCTCTGTGCCAGGGAAGATCATGGAACAGATCCTCCTGGAAGCTATGCCAAGGCACATGGAAGGCAGGGAGGTGATACAGGAGGACCAGCATGGCTTCACCAAGGGCAAATCCTGCTTGACCTACATAGTGGCCTTCTATGATGGTGTAACTGCAGCGGTGGACAGGGGAAGAGCCACTGATGTCATCTGTCTTGACTTCAGTAAGGCCTTTGATACAGTACCCTGCAACATCCTTCTCTCCAAATTGGAAATATATGGATTTGATGGGTGGACTGTTTGATAGATGAAGAACTGGCTGCAGGATTGAGTCCAGAGAGTGGTTGTCAGTGGCTCATTGTCTTGATGGAGATTGGTGATGAGTGGTGTCCCCCAGGGGTCCATGCTGAGACTTATACTCTTTAATATCTTAATCAATGACAGTGACAGTGGGGCTGAGTGCACCCTGAGTAAGTTTCCAGATGACACCAAGCTGTGGGGTGCAAGTGACACACCAGAGGGATGAGATGCTATCCAGACGGACCTAGACAGGCTTGAGCAGTGGGCCCACGTGAGCCTCATGAGGTTCAGCAAATCCAAATGCAAGGTCTTGCACCTGGGTCAAGGCAACTCTCACTACCAATACAAGCTGGGAGATGAAAGGATTGAGCACAGCGCTGCTGAAATAGACCTGGCAGTACTGGTGGATGGGAAGCTGGACATAAGCCACCTCACAGCCCAGAAAGCCAACCGTATCCTGGGCTTCATCAAAAGAAGCATGGCCAGCAGGGGGAGGGAGGCGATCCTGCACCTCTACTCTGTGCTGCTGAGACCTCACCTGGAGTACTGCATCTAGATGTGGTGTTCTCAGGGCAGAAAAGACATGGACCTGTTGGATTGTGTCTAGAGGAGGGCAACAAAAATGATCCATAGAATGGAACACCTCTCCTGCGAGGACAGGTTGAGAGAGCTGGGGCTGTTCAGCCTGGAGAAGAGAAGGCTGTGAGGTGACCTGAGAGCAGCCTTTCAGTATCTAAAGGGGAGCTACAGGAAAGAAAGGGACAGACTCTTTAGCAGGGTCTGTGGTGATAGGACAAGGGGAAATGGTTTCAAACTTAAAGAGGGTAGATTTAGGCTGGATATAAGGAAAAAGTCTTTTACAGCGAGATGGTGAGTCACTGGAACAGGTTGCCTGGTGATGTGATTGATGCCCTGTCCCTGGAGACTTTCAAGGCAAGGCTGGATAAGGCCCTGGGGAACCTGATCTGGCTGTGGTGTCCCTGTTCACTGCAAGGAAGTTGGACTAGATGGCCTTCAGAGGTTTCTTCCACCTCTAAGGATTCTATGAAATAAAATGAGTTGCCGTAATTTCAAGAAACACGTCTCTGACTCTAGAAATTGCTCTCTAGTGTCTGTGGTACATACATTTTAAATTGTTTATGGATTTTGACATGATTTTACAGTGGAACTTAACCATGACTTTTCATTTCAGTGACTTGAATTTGAGAAATTTGTTGTGGAATTAAGCACAGTGGGTCACTGTGCAGTATGGTAATGCTATTTTCTAGTATACAGAGTACTGAATCCATAGTACAGCACTAATTGCTAGGTAAGAAAGGATATTAGAATTTTGAATGGTTGTAAGTGGTTCTGCATAAATGCCAGCAGTAAGGAAATGGTTTTATGTTTTATTGTTATGCATTTTTAATATGAGTGGACTCTCACCATAAAGCTTCTAACAGAAATTAAAATACTTTTTCAATGTTTCTGCATACTTCAGAAGGCTCTTTCCTAGTATACTATGGTTTTAATTTTTTATTTGCATGACTTCTGTGTAGATTTTTTTGTTGTATGTACTCATCTGTGACCTACAGCATTTTTTTTCTTTACTTGATTGACTCTGAAGATTAACTCGACAAGGAATTACAGCAGAGATACTCTACAACTCTTCTGAAAAACAATTTATGTCTTAAACATGAACACCTACTTTGCAAATTATACCCAGAGAATATGCTCAGTCTCAACAGTCTTGCCATGAAGGAAAGGTTTTCTTTCCTAGTGGGACAACAAAATTAGTGTAGACCTGTCAGTGGTCAATCCTCAGGTGTTATAATTTTGCAGGCACTTTTAAACTGATGGGCATAATATTTTATTTTCATGTTTTATATATTTTTATTCATTAAACAAATTTTATTGTTCATATCAGTATGTAATTCTTTCTAGTAAACAGATAAACTGACTGTTTAAGAATTGGAGTGATAAATAATGTTATCAATAATGCAAATTTTTTAAAAATGATAATTGCATACATCATTGTTGATCAACAGTTGTGAATACTTGGACCATTCATCATTCGTAATTGAACTTAAGGAGAAATAATGGAATTATCCTGAATTTCTCATTGGGAAAAGACAGTCTGAATATAGGTTGAGCCACAGATACTTTGACTGGTGACTGTAGCACTGAAAGATTTCTGCAGGATAGCAAATTCATAGCTGTTTCTTCACAAAAGGTACAGGCTACGAAATATGTCAAAATGTTAATCAAGTAATTAGGTAGTTAATCAAGTATTTAATCCTAGATTCTTTTACTGCCATTTACATTCCACTAACAGTGTACCATATAATATTATGTAGATCTGTCACCAAACTTCTAGAGCATCACTTTCTGCAATAGAATAAGACATTTACCTTGCATAAAGGAGTTTAAATGGTAGAGAATGATTACAGAAACCTGTCAGAAGATGGCTTTAATGGGACCCATATGGTTGCCATATGATGCTACGTCTTACATTCTAACCCTAGAATCCACACAATTTTTGTACATGAATTTTTCTTTTTGCGGAATTTCTAAAGGTAAATGCTTTTATCGCAGTTGTCTCTAAAAGCAACAGATTTCATTGCGTGAAAGCTTGAATATTTGACCTTATAGATACAATAATGTCATTGTATCATGCATGCATTTACATGTGTCAGAGACAGCAAATAGTTCTGTGTTGGTAGAACAGTATGTACAAGTGTGCAGCACATAAACCTTTAAAAATATTTATACTCAATTCATAAAAGTTTGTGGAAAAAACATAAATGATTTAAGGCAAAAAGCCATACAAAAACTACTTTTTACTATTTTAGTAATGTTCAGTGTTCTCTGAAAAGGGTCATGGTCTAATTTCCCAGATAAATGCATAAACATATAAGGAGATATTATCTACACCAAAGACTTTACAGACTAAGAAGAGAAGTTATCTCAAAAGGCAACAGTATTGTTATTAACGGAACATTACTTAAATGTCCATCTGTGTATATATATGCACATATATGAAAACTTACACTGTGAAATCTGTACATTCAGATTTTGAAATACACTACATCTTCTTCATAAGTATAAAGAGATATGTTCATCCTCATACTATATAATCTTGCATTCAATTTGAAAAATAAACTGTTGTAATTATTCACAGCCCATTTCCTAATGAGGAACCATCAAAATATCTATTCTTGAGTGTGAAAATAGAGCTGTTCCTGTTTTCAGATTGAAGTGTTCACCTGAGACATCATAGATGCAGGAGTAAAGTTAGTTTGGAGACAATAAAGCAAGATCTGTATGATTTGTATGATTCTTAAAGCAGCAAGACAAAGATTGCGTATTGCAAGAAAAACATAGGTAACAGATGTAAATATGTGATGGGTCTTATAGGTAAGAATAAGAAACATGAATTTGGAAACCTGAATTGGTATTTAATCCCCTCCAAGGATTCAGTAAATCATTGTTTGAATTAGTCAAAGGCATCTGATTGTATTAAACACATGAAATCATAAAATGGGATTTATCCTTTCAGTTTGACTACTAACGCTCTATGTATCCATGACCTAAGTGTTGTGTCGGTTCCATCTAATCTGGAAGCTTCTGCAGTGAACACTAGATTCAGAAGTTTCACATTATACATTCATTTATACCACAGATGGAAAAAAAAATAATTTTAAAAGCAAAAGATTGAATGAAATTTTTCTTCAGAAAATCTAAACATTCTCAGCAACTAAAGTATAGGAATATGTACTTAATGAAAATATTGTAATAACAAATTATTAGGCATATAATTCTGTGAGCTTCACAGATATTTAATCTCTTGAGACCTTTGTAGAACTGTACTGTAGCTGTTAAATGTTTATTTAGCACTTTGATGTATTCTGGATTTAATTCTACAAGTCTTGCTCAGATTAAAAAAGACTAATTTCTACAGATAATCTTACTCCAGGTTGGCAGGGAAACAAAATGCACTTGTAGCAAAGTATGCAAACTTTGTTGTCTAACATCAGACGCATGAGTGAGTGGCCTGATGCAGTGCACATGGAAATATATGTTTCATTTCCTGAACAGTAACCTTTAGCTCAAATTCTGCAGATACTATAACTTTTTAAATCCCATCAAACTCAGTGCCACTGAAAATCAGCTGCATTTGTTGATATTCTTAGTTTTATTGTGTTTGTTTTTTGGTTGCACATTTATATTAATACAACTCATTTCTCCTTATTCTTAGCTTTTCTTCCAGCTAGTTGACCAAGTTACAAAGACAATCTGCAGCAGAGCATCATATAACAAGATTGTGGCTTGTGTATTAAAAAAAGAGACTAACAATGATTCTAATGAAAAGGCATCAATATATGTTTCATGTCCCATTGTTGCCAAGTCAAAGGCTGAATACTCTGCGATTGGTACATAAACTGTTAAAATGTAGAGATCTGTATGTTCTCTTGTGTATTCCCAAACTTGTAGTGCCCTTTGGAAAAGAAAATAATTGTTTTTGACATTATTTGACTGACTTGATTCAAGCAAGCCATAATTACAGTGCTGATCAGGTTTCTATAGACTGCTTGAATTCAAGCAGGAATACAACATGTGGAAACGTGATGGTTAATCACAAACAGATACACTACACATAGTTTTCCCCAATTCTCATTCTATGCTTCACTGAAGTTACTTCATATTTACAACTGTGTAAAGGTGAAAAAAAATAGCAGCAATGTAATTACCACTGGAAAAAGTCTGCTAGTAGCACTGGTAGATAAGCTGTCGTTGCTTTAGTACTATTAAAGCCTACAAAAAAGAACTGATAAGTACAGAATCAGTATCCTAATTCTTATTAGAACAACAGCAACAACAAAATTCCACACATTCAGAAAAGAAATCCACACAGCGAAAGAAAAACAAGGGCTCTTTTCTTCAGTGAGGCATTTGTCAGACTTATTAAGGCCAAGATGCAAAACGTGAAAAAGTCTATGGGGGAGGGTTTTTTGTCTCTTCATGTCTGCTCAATGTAACTTTCAGTGACCCAACCAAATAGCAGGGGAAGAAAATTTACCAAAATCTCAGGGTGGGAATGAGAGGGGAAAAAAAACACCATGCTAATCCATAGGAGAAAGGAGTAGTGTTTAAAATAAATAAACATTTGTCACAGTTGAAGAAGAAGTTGAAATTAAGATGACAGCAGGAACAGATTAAAAAAAATTAGATTTAGGAGATAAGGAAGAAATTTTTGGATATCTGATTACCATGATGGTTTCTAAAATTTTATTCCAGTAGCATTGTTAGCACAGAACAGGGTAAGAACCGTGGAGATAAGAACTATTTAACCTAGAAATAGTGTTTGTACTGTCTGAGAGACAGTCAGAAATGATAGAAAAAATAACTGCACCTCTAGGATTGCAATTTACAGTCTGGATGGGGTCCCTACTGGATCTTTTGCTACTTCTGGATATCCAGTTGGCTAGCTCTAGTAGTTTCCCTTGGTTTGTGGTTTTTTTTTTTTTTTTTTTTGTACAAATTTAGGGTTGTGTCTATTTGGGTAATGTCAATAATGGGACCAACTTATGAACACGATTCTGCTTGGCCATGAAGGCCAAAAAGATGCATGCAAGGATATTTTGCATATGATGTTATTATTTGTATGGTCACTATTCCTTATAACTTGATCACAGAACAGATGATCAATAAAGTGTTGTACAAAGACTTAAGTTGCAGAAGACCAGTCAGAGTATGTGTACTTCAAGTCCAGAGACAGAACATAGCCACTGAAGAAAATGCACTACAGGAGTAGTGGGTGGTATTGTGATCCCCGTGCCCTTAGCTGCTAAGCTGCATGGAGGTGTTTCTAGGTGTCCCTGTTGGTGAAGACCCAATTGGAAGACCTGAAATGGGGATGAAGAGGAAGTTCTGAGGATGGGTCTGGGGACTATAGACTTTATAACATGGGCTAGTGAGGGGAAGCTTGTATTTCTACAGGAAACAGACAAACAAAAAAAGTTTTAGATTTTGTGAATGGATCACAGAAACTCTTGAAATTGAAAGCAAGGTACTTAAGATTGAGAACTGAACATAATGAAGTAGGAGTTGTTGGATGGATTCTTAAAGTAGGTTAACGTGATCAAAACCTAGATGTGAGAGAGATGTCTACCACGACAGTCTGAATCAGATATGACCTAGGTAGATATCTTTAGATATGAATATTCTTCTTTGTCTGTCCTGAAGTTATGGCTACATACTCAACTTCAACCTGCTTTTGAATTTTTCTTGATGCAATATTTTTGAAAGGTGCAAGGTTTTCATCTTTATTTTTGTCAAAACCAGTTGCCAACATGTTGGCAATTAATTTGTCTTCCTCCCAAGGAATTAAATGAAAGTGAATTTAATTTCTGAAACATATTTGATTACTGATATAATTTTTTAATGGTTGCAGCTCTCAAATTCTAGTCTTACGAAAGTTTTAATAAGAGAGGAAAAATACCACCAAAAAAGTACTATCAATCAGTAGGTTCTCTGATACTAGTTTCAATGCATGAAAATATGTTTTCTTTCTAAAAAGCTCCTTAGGAATTCACCACGTGAGACAGTTCTTACAGAACATACAGAAATTGATCAAATGGATCACATTTCAGTTGACAGAAAATACTATCAAACGGCTTGTCAAGTGTCTTTTAAAATTATTTCTTAAAGCCTTTTATCTTTATTTTCATTCATAAGCAAATTTTATTTGTAGGATGTAAATTTTTCTTTGGAATTCAACATTTCTGAATTCTGACCAATATAATTCACATGACTTTAAGCCTGCAGGCTTTGATAATGAAAGGAAATAAAGAGTATGAAATAAAATCTCATTGCATTTTCTTTTGATTCTTATATTACACTGAATTTCACTTAAGGTTATCAAAGTCAGTTACACCTTTCAGTAAACTAACAAAAACTACAAAACCACACACACACACTCTCTTAGTACTAACTTTAGTTTACGATGGCAAATAGTTCTGAAGGTTGTGACTGATTTGTAAAGCAAATGAGGCAAGTAACTATTGTTGCAAGTGCACCCCTCTCTCTTCCTGCATCTGCCAATGATACACATTTGGTTTTTTTTTTTTTTTTTTTTGCTTGTGTGGCTCATTTTCAAGATCATGCTGAGCACAAGACCATAAAACAAGAAGCTTCAGTGAAATCCAAATCTCACTCATATTGTCACATTGAACTTTGGCACAAGTGTTGAAAATAGCTTGTGAGAATATTCTCTACTGATGAATGTGTGCATTTCCATGAAGTTGTGCATGTTCACCTCTAGGCTGCATTCTCTTCCTCCTCCCAGGTTATACACAAGTTTCAGCAAGCCTAAATTTAAGCTTTTGGGAAGACTACCAGCAACAACAGAACCAACCATAGGATGAATGGGCACTGTCTGAACTTTCAGTGCCAGTCCCTCTGAAGGGCTTTCAGTTCTTTTCCTTTCTCTTTCCTTTCCTGTTCTGCAGTAGCCCGCCTGCTGTGCTCTTGGTCTTCCTTTAGCAGAGACCATGGTGAGAGTGGAGGATTTTCTGACATGAACAAGTGAGGAATAAGGGGGAACTGTATCTTTCTGTAATCCACCTGTAAATGCAGATTTAGATTTTGATGTTTTCTGATGTAACCAGTTAATTCCCCTTGTAATCTGGAATATCTCTTTCTTTCTGTTCCCTATTTAGTCCCCACTGTGTAGCTGTATGTTTTTTATGGAAATGCTATATCTTTGCTCTTCCTAGTTAGAACATTCTTTTAAGTGTTGCCATTTCAAAGCTCATTATGTAGTTGGAAAGCACAATATATACAAAGGTGTTGAAGAACTAGCTCTGCTCAGATTTATTGTATCTTTGATTGACTGGGGAAATGACTTTCAGTTGACATCTGAGCCAACAAGTTAGCTGAAATAAAATTTTGCTTAATACCTTTGCATCAATAATCTAGGCACAGCATCATTGATTGAGAAAGTCTGATCAATAGAGTATTACTGACTGCCTAACTGTAACTTTGCCAGACTTTTTTGTTAATTCTGCTGATGACCTTCGTACCGCTGCTTTTCAGGTTCACCGTTTTTTTCCCTTTGAAATTCAATTTGCTCCATTTGCTATTATTTAAGGAATTTACACATCCAATTGATTTCATTCTACCTGATACAATATGAGTTTAGGATATAAAAGATTGTGCATGCTTGGGACAAAGCTTTTGTAGCTACAAATTAGAACCTTTCTGAGCAACTCCACCTTGCAGAAGACATAATCTATGGGAAGAAAAAAGAGGAATATAAAAACATTTATTTTAACCCTGTGGATACCATAGCATTTTAATCTCCAGAGATTTATTCAGTAAAGATAAGGTAGAAATTAAAAAGAGGGATAATAATCACAACCTATCACAGGTGTTTATCACTGAAGAATAAAGAAAATATTACAGGAATAATGAAAAAGGCTCAAAATCCTAACTAATCACTCAAATAGGAACTCTCAATTCTGTTTTTAAAATATTTTCTCTCTCAGTCCATTTTCACTGTGATTTATACTAGACCTTGTCTCCCTTTGTGACATTCTTCAAACTAACTTCATTTGCACTTTGATGGAACAGAACAACTATTTCTTTGGAAGTTATTTAGCAATTTGGGATTGCTTCATTCAGTGTCCCTTCAGAATCCATAATGTTTCTCTTATGTACAGACAAGACTGAATGGAATGTCGAGATATATTTGTCTTATCTAAGTACATGTTGAGAAAATTTCATCAATATTTTGTTACCTTTCTGATAAAATTCCTGGGCTATGTTTTCATGGTTATGAAGATATTAAAAGCAAAACATGAAAAAATATCATTTTTTAGTATGTATTGGCTTGACCTATTAACATCTTCTTGCTTATGGTATATTCATGCCATTCAGACCTATGCAAGGTCTTGCACCTGGGTCAAGGCAACCTCCAGTAACAATACATACGGAGGTTTGATCGAGCAGCCCTTCCAAAAAGGACTTGGGGGTACTGGTGGATGGTAGGCTGGACATGAGGTAGCAATGTGCCATCTCAGCCCAGAAAGCCAATTGTATCCTGGGCTTCATCAAAAGAAGCGTGGCCATCAGGGGGAGGGAGGTACTCTGTGCTGCTGAGACCTCACCTGGAGTACTGCATTCAGATGTGGTGTTCTCAGGGCAGAAAAGACAAGGACCTGTTGGAGTGTGTCTAGAGGAGGGCAACAAAAATGATCCATAGAATGGAACAACTCTCCTATGAGGACAGGCTGAGACAGCTGGGGCTGTTCAGCCTGGAGAAGAGAAGGCTGTGAGGTGACCTGAGAGCAGCCTTTCAGTATCCAAAGGGGAGCTACAGGAAAGAAAGGGACAGACTCTTTAGCAGGGTCTGTGGTGACAGAACAAAGGGAAATGGCTTCAAGCTTAAAAAGGGTAGATTTAGGCTGGATATAAGGAAGAAGTCTTTTATGGTGAGGATGGTGAGGCAGTGGAACAGGTTGCCCCATCCCTGGGGACTTTCAAGGCCAGACTCTGAGCAACCTGATCTGGCTGTGGTGTCCCTGTTCACTGCAGGGGAGTTGGACTAGATGACCTTTAAAGGTCCGTCTTAGACAATGGTATTAGCTACAAGACAACAATTATTTATACTTCACATTTGCATAATTAAATACATAGCATTCACAGAGATTTCATATAGGGACTAGAATGATGCTATAATGCTAAAGTTAATGGAACCATTATATATTAACCCATAAACAAGCACTCCCCCCGAAAATGCTACTTTAAAAAACTGATTTGTTTGTCAAAAAAAAAATAATTCTATTTACCTGAAATATTAAGAAAAAAGTGACATTCTTGTAACTTTATCAAACTTAATATCTATGTTTTCAGAAGTATTTAAACAATCCCCTCATGTGTTCATTGGAATACTCAGACCACATTTAACATTTCAGTATCTGACCAATGTAACACTGTTACTGTATACACTCATAATTTGAAACCATTGCTGCCTCCTGTTGAAGCTGACTCTTCAAAGAAAGTCAGAAGGAGCAATGGTGCTGGAACTGGGAATTGACTTTACACCCAATTAGAGAATGAAATGCCTCCCATGGAAAAAAGGATTTTCAACTAGATCTGTATGAAATAGGTCACTTAAGAAATCAAAATTCAAGGCAGTTCCATGTAGTTTGTTTTCCTTTTCCATTCTTTCTGGAATCCTCTGTCACTGCTCCCAGTGCAGACCAAGTCAGTCACAAAGCAATACCAAATCTTCTGTCATGATGACAGACCCAGTGAAAGGAAAGCATATTGAACAGACACCCTCATTTCTGGAAGTGATAAGTTTAGGTTAAAAACAAACATATTGCTGAGTCTTTGATCATTTATATGGCATTGTATTTCATCCGTTCATAAAAAATCAGGCACTTATTTTAGAGTTAACATCTTGGTATCTTTCATACATTCAGGCAGGTTAGCCATCTGAGGGAAGAACAAACAGAAACCCAAACCACACAGCAGGTGGAAGTTCCCAGGTTGGCACTGTGTCTCCAGAAGTGTTTTTTTTTTTCTCAGTTTTTCAGCTACTTCTGAAAAATTCCTCAAAATTTGTAAACAGTTAAAATACCATTTGAAGGTGGGATGAAATCATATTTTAAATGTTTTTGGTCACTCTGCTGATGTAGTAAATGAAAGCTTAGTAATGCTATTTTGTTGATCACTTAATCAGTGCAAAAATACATCCTATTAATCAGTTCTATTGTATCTACCTAATGCCTGACTAGAAATATAAATTTAATGTAGCAAGTCCCGGGGAGAGTGGATGGTACAACGCTCCTTCGTATTAAAGCATTATTTGAAGTGTTTTTTAATAATAGAACATATTTTAGTTCTGTATAACAGTAAAACAGTAGGGTCTGGGACAATCTTCGTAGCACAAATTGTTTTAAATGTTGGGTTGTCACTGGGTGTGATGTCTACAGTACTGCAATGTGTTTTTCCTACTGCTTGTTGTATATGCAGTATTTGAAAAGTTCTGCTGATGTCAGTAGGTAGATAAGAGTTGGTTTGGTAATACCTATGTTTCCAGGATCTGACTCTTTAATTTCTTGAAAGCTTTGCAGTGCTGTTTCCTGGGCCTGCCATTTCATTAGTTATTCATCATCATAATGACCGTATTTATTATTACAGCTAAAAATAGGTAATGATGGTAGTATTTCATCTAATGGATTCACTTTGTCCCTGCTTGAAAACGTTGATCTGTCACTTACGGAAGGTTTACAAAGCTGCAGTATTTTCTTAGTAAAGCTATTTGTGTTTTTAATTTTCTCATCATTAGAGTCTAGTAGGCTTTGGGTACATAAAACTATCAAAATTAGATTTCTATTTGGCTTTACTTGGAGAACAAGTATGTTTGTCATTTGAATATCTATCCCTAAATAAATGCAGTAGATTAGAATTTTATTACTGGATTTTATTATTCTGGACCTTTCTTTGCTTGATCCTTTGTATTTTAATTAGCAAGATAAGAAAACTTTCTTTTTTCATGTAGAAATATCCATACTATCCCTTACAAAACAAAAGAATGATAAAACCCTTTAATTTGAAATCTGATGGTATGAATGTATTATTTATATATTAAACTGTACATGGATTTTTTTAAAGCCCTGTGAAAAGTGAAAGAGAGAATCACTTTAAAATGAAACATTTAAACCTATCTGTACAACAAAAAAGCATTTGCTTATTCTTCTGATCTTGTCATTTCAAATTTTTTCAGCATCTATGGAGCTGTTTTGCTCTTAGGCACAAATAGACATTTACCGTGTGCAGTGTTCTGAGGAGAGAAAGAAGAAATCTAAGCTGCAGATTAGAAATTAATTCATGAGTACTCATGTATAATTAAGTTTTCAGAAACTTCCTGTGTTCTTACAGTTCCCTAGTGCCTACCTTTGTTTATTCCTCTCTCTGAGATCTAGATAGCTGTTTGATGTTCCTAAAATTGCCTGAGCATTGAAGCTGCTACTCTATAATAGACAACTGTGAGAAAGTCTTAAACATCAGGGAACATGGTAATGAAGGAACATACTAGGGAAAAATTCCAGTTATACAGTTTGAGCTATTTATATGTTTATACAGCTGGAAGGAGCAACCATGAGTTAGGTAGATCATAAAGCAGCCTAAAGTGATGTCAAGATACCATTTAGTCCATGGACGTTGCCTGCCACAGAATGGACTTTAATATTTGCACAAATATTGACTGAAATGTGCAAACCATGAATGTCCCATATTTCCTGTGATCCACTGACATGTCTGCTGTAATCTGGTGTGCAACATGGGGGTGAAGGAAGGATCAGCTTCATGTGGTAAAATGGTAATCCTAACCATGAATGGAATGGCTTTACTAGAATTATATATTTCTTTTTCTTCTGTAACTTTACATGATTCAGACCTTCGTCTAATGGGATGCTGGGTCATTTCTCTATCACTGGTGAGATCTAAATGCAAACTACCCTAAATAAATATATAGCTGGAATCAAAGAATCATTGGCCCTCTCCTGTTATGATGCTGATGACATGATCCCCACTGTAAAACAAAAATATGACTGATACCTATAATGAACACTAGGTCACACATATCTATCTTGCATTAAAAGAGTCATCTTTTGAAATTATTTCACAAGCTGTAATTTTGTGCCAAAATGTATGTATGCATCAGATATATGAGCAATGACCAGTGTGGCTGGCAAAGTTTAAATCTTCAAATGCCCTTCACAAGCATCCTACTTTAAGCTCTGTGTAAAACATACTGTGAATCAGGTCTTAGTGCAGTGTGGTCTGGAGACCATGTTCATCCTTCAGCCTCTGTGCCAGCAGAGCTCTCCCTTGTTTCTGAGAGAATCTGGCTGTCATGGGGCTGAATTCTGCTCTCCATCTTAACATAGGCAGAGGGCAGAGGGTTTTCTTACAGTCAGGACTGCTGGTTCAATACAATTGTTTTTATTTTATTTTTTTTTGTAATGAGTACAAATACAGTAACTGGACAAAATAGCTTAAGTTGGTGATCTCCAAATGTCAGATCCATCAAAGCCAAAAAAATGCCATGGGAGCTGGCACTCACCAACAAATAGCTTGAAAATCCATTTCTGGATGTTGAACTGCAGGTTTACAATGTCTTCCAGGGATGCGATCGTTTGATTTACTCTGAAAAATTAACATGTGAGACAATCTTTATCATCAGATTTGTAACTTTCTTTTTTTCAGGCTACTGACTAGTTAATGCAGGACCTGCTGGCCTCAGTAGCTGTTTCTTATCCAGGATTGTCTACAGGTTTGAAAACACTGGGCAGATAAGAGAAATGTCCAAGTCTCCTTGTCAGGATATCTACATTTAGTTTATAACTAACTTATTGCAAGGTAAATGAAGTATAAACTTTTGCACTGCACCATGTATCTATAAGGTAGCCTGTGCAAAATAGTAGGTAATGTGATTACCTGCGGGGGAGAGGGTGTGGAAATACTGAGGAAATGCCTCCCCTGGGGGCTTTAGTAGTATGAATGGGAACTTGTGTAAATGGATGTTGGCTTTCAATATAATCTCCTTTTGCATTTTCATGTGGTTTAGTCAAATGCTGATGGTTCTATCTTTTCCCACTTGCTCTTTGTCCCAACCAAGAAACTTGACCTGCAAGTGTTTATCAAGGACTTTGGTGGGTCAGAAGTGTAGAGCTGGAGAGGGTTTAGCTGTCTTTTAAACTATTAGAATGAGCTTCCAGTTACTGTCATCCTTTCCAGGGTTAAAATTGAGTGGTTTAAGTAGTTTACTTCAATTTACTTACTTGTTTTAACATGGTTTATAAACTCACATTGTTGATAAACAGCCTAAAGAATACTGAAGCAAAGCTATTGTTTACATCAAAATCCAAGCAGGTTTTGAAACTTTTGCAATTATTTTTGATAGTATTCTTTATAAAATAAAGAGTCCAGTTGTTTCTGAATGTTGTTATTTAAACCTCTTTGTAATTGTACATTTTATTTCTTCATTTGGAGTAATTTGTCCTCCTTACATATAGAAAAAATGCATAGACAATATATACATAAATAATATATATAATTATATATTATGTATAATACATAATATATATAAGTGTATATATAATATATAAAAATATATATTATATGTAGCTCCCTCTGAAGGTGACAGTGTTAATTTTCTTGCTGAATAAAGCAAATGCTGTGTGCTAAAGTAAATGGGCTTATTGCAGAGTAGAAATACCAAATATTCTTTCAAAGTAAAACCTCAGGAAGTGTCAATGAGCAGTGGAGAAAATTCTCTGTTTTCTGTTTGCTTAATGTTTGAACTAAAAGCCACAGAAGTTTAGGTTTACTTTTCCTTTCAGTGGCAGCCTTAGGAGTCTATAATGCATTCAGCATTTTCAATAAGAAGGAGAAACAGGCTGGATGTGGCTTTGCAAAACATGAACTACTAGTGTACCACAAATAAGAAAGTAATATATAAGAGACAATAAAATAATGTATAACATGGATAATCCTAGGAATTACAAGTAGTACAGTAAAGATATGAGCAAGTAAAGCAATATGAACGTGTATGGCAAAACAGGTGGAACTGAGGACTCAGTGGCTACCCTATACATTTCAGGAGAATTGCCTTGAATTTGTCCAGGTCTACTCCCAAGTACCGAACACCAGTAAGTAGGTGGAATGCAGTGCATGCAGACCTGTAGAGCATGTTCAGGTTAGCATCAGTCAACCAGAATTTGGTTAGCACAGTTTGCAATACAACATGTGGTCGGAGAGGATGATCAACTGATTTGCTTCAGAAGAGCGCTCCTGACTCAAACTGAAGTATTCCTGCAATTTTATCTCATGAGGTTTTGGCACCTGAAGAGAAAAAGCATTGCCAGTCCTGCCTGGAGGGAAGGATTCAACAGGTATGATTAGGCAGATTTTTTTTTCAGGATTAATTATAGCTGAGTGAAAAATTCTCGTAGAATAGCTTATCTTTTGAGTTTAGCTTCCTTCTTTGCTTACATAATGTATGGAAACAGATCACCTCTTTAGGGATCTGTTAAAATTTGAAGCTATTTCCTAGAAAATGAAATTTTCTTTTCCTGAGCATGCCTACCCCCTGGAATTTACTACACCTCAAGTATTTCCTCCTTTGGTTGAGACACAGTAGCTAATCTGCTCATGCTTCTGTGCCTTTGAAATGACAGTTTAGCAAATACCATAAGATAAGATTGCCAATGAAAAAAGAACTTTCATGTTACTACTTCATTTAGATTGCAGGCAAATTGTTCTTTATATTTGTCCTAGTGATATCTGTGTAACTATATGTATGCAATGTCTACACTAAATTTCTAGTCTCCATTTCTCATCCTTTTAGCTATTGCTTCCTTATTTTCATGTCTCTCTTTTTTTTTTTTTTTTTTTTAAATAAAGACCTCTACCATGCCTAAACCCTTCTCAAACAAACTATGGGATGGTAGTTTTCACCCTGAGCTTTATTCTTTGTGCTTCTCTGTGCAACATTGTAGGTAATGTATGAATCAGAACTGAGTTTTAAGCTCTTACCTGGCTTCCAAACTTTTAAGTAGCGTGTCTTTATTGGCTGTGGAAACACAGTCTTTGTCCTGATTCATTGCCCAGCAATGCTAATTTGATTCAGGGTCCTTTCTGTTAGTACAGCTGGAAAGAATATGGTACCACACTCATGCTATCTTTAAGGTTTTCTTCTGGCTAAAAGGGAGCTGCACTTCCCAGTTCTGCGTCCACACGGCAATCCACATGGGATTTGTAATACCAGTTTTAGTGCATCATTTAACCTTC
This sequence comes from Numida meleagris, assembly GCF_002078875.1. Classification (NCBI taxonomy): domain Eukaryota; kingdom Metazoa; phylum Chordata; class Aves; order Galliformes; family Numididae; genus Numida; species Numida meleagris. The sequence goes on from NC_034413.1 coordinate 54,606,119, forward strand.
TTCCTGCTTTGCTAAAAATACTGTCTTCTGTTTTTATGCTTCAGTAAAAAGCTGTGATATGCTCCTTTTCTTTTTATAAAACCTGTCTAATTGTGTCTCCTCTAAGCCTTTTGGTTAGTCCAGTAGGGAAGCTCCCCCTTAGCTGTATTTTGGCTGTACAAACATGGCCATGAAAAGTGATGGTTGTGAAATGGCTTCACTATTTAGCTGTTTTCAGCAACACTTCCCCTAGGCGATGCAATGTGGTACTGTTGTGGGGCCTTTTCTTGGGCCAATATATTTACAGGTCTAATGGAGGAGTTCTGTCCTTGGAAAAAATTACCCTGGCAAGAAGTGACTTGTTTGTTATGTGCTGCTATAGTAGCTATGACAAATGAAGAACCAGTGAAGTGTTGACAAGTTCTTAGTCATTGCTTGCTGCCTTGATTTGGTGTAATAGTGCAAGCAGAATGTCACACTACACTTCAGCTTCTTGTTCTGCTCTGTCTATAAATATATTGTAATATTACTGATACTGGGATTGCTACCCATTAAAAAATAATGCTGTAAAAATGGCATCCTAGCCAATTTTGGCACTGCACGTTGAAAGCAAATGCACAGACTGAAAAATAGCCAAGTCAATAATGGGGATAAATCACCTATGGAACAACATACTAAACAAATAAAGTAAATAAAGTTTCTTGGCTTGTTCTTGTACCTCTCTGTATAGACAGTAGGGTCTGATCTAGTGCAAATGAGTATCAGAGTACAAGAGCATTGTCTTTGGCTGATAGTAATTCTTGCACTTTCAGTGTCTCGTTTTTTTAAACTTTGTCAATTGAAAATCCTGCAGTTTACCTCTTGTGTGTAACCACATAAGCTGAGCTGCTCAGATTATACTCATCCTCCTTATTGCCTATGGCAATCTTTTTCCCATTCCATTCAAAATTCAATTTATTAAATACATCTTTGTTTGGAACATTGTCATCAACAGTGGCACTACTACTCACCCTGTGGGCTTACCTAGAGAAGGTTAGAGATGCTGAGCAGATCTTCAGGACTGGAATGTGCTGTTTAAGCAGCATATCTAATAGAGTTGCTTTTTGCCTCTGATTTAAAATGTGTGGTGAAGTTGTTACTACCAGCCAACCTGGTGGCCACCTTAATCTTTCTGGTGTGTTTTTTCCTACACATTTTGTCTCTACGCTTCCACACAAAGCAGTAATACTATCTTTTCCTTTGTAATATGTATTGTTTAAAAACTTGTGTATCAGTATCTGTTTAAAAACTTGTGTATCAGTATCTGTTCTACCTCTTTTTACATTAATAGTATTCCTAGAGTAATATTATTCTTTCTCCTCAGCATTTACTCTTTTGCTATGTCATAGCTCAGCCTTCTGGGATTCTTTGTTTTATATTCGTCTTTCAAAACAACAGCTCCTTCCCCCAGCAAACAATAGCGAGGACACAAGCATTTTATGATTCACTCTCAGTATATTTCACTGTCCAAAACAAAATAAATGTAGAATCTACATACAGAATGTATTCCCCCTTCACACTCCCCAAGAGCTCTTGTACAGTATTGGAAGAGTGATCAATTACTGGTATGCAGCCCTCATAATAATGAGCAAGTACTGGGACACACTCTGGCCATTCACCCAAGATAATGATCAAGTTGTGGTATAGTAAACACATTCTGCATCCATCCATGGGATGTCATGCATTCTGTATAATATAAAGGGAATGATCAAATACAGAGATATACAAATACTGCCAGTACCACCCAGGCTTGAAATGGTATACATGTTTCCTGATTAAATACTCCTAGCCAGTATATTGTGCAGCTACTCAAGCAATGTTTTCTTTAATGTGGATCAAATTCTATTCAGCATAGGACTAAGCTAGAATATTCTGCTAAAAGATTTCTTGAGGGGTGGGGAGGGTGATGACTTTCAAATTGGTTTTCTATCAGCCTTTTTTTTTTTTTTGCCCTGTACCTCTCCCAGTGTCTCACAGTCTTTTGTTTTCTGCCTGATCTTCCAGTGTCCTGTCCATAGCACATGCTAAGATATTTTTTTCTTTAATTTATTATCCATTTTGAAAGATAAAGGAAGCATAAAACACAAATGCACACCGTTTCTGATTCCTCCATTAACCTTAAACCTCACTTTAGTTTTTAAAAATTTATTTTCCTGGCCAAGAATATTCCCATTTTACAGATTTTTCTTTTCTTTAATTTTGATGTATGTTTGCTATTTCTTCATGGGAGATAGATAAATTCTATTTAGTCCTTAAAAGACATGCAGAGTGGGTGGGTTATTTAAACATGAACTAGAAACATCATTGCAACATCATTGCTTTAGTGCTTATTCTAATTTCACGAAACTGGTGCAAGTAGGTAGACTGATTTTGAAAGGAATCAATTTTGAGCTTTTAAAAATATGGTAACATGTTGCTCAGTGCAACGATCTTGCAGAAGGTGACCAGTCAGAGTTCCCTCTCTAGAGTAACTTTGTCCCTGTGTAGGAATTCTGCTGGGCTGTGTGACCATGCCGCCTGGAAAACAGGCTTTCACTTACCTCTGCCAGCCTGAGTTTGTTCCTTGTGCCATAATTGCGTTTTTAAAAGTGCTCAGTATTAATCCAGTTAAATTCACATGATATTAGAAAAAAAAGTACTGCTGGTTTCAGTGGGAGCTGGTTTGGGCTAGCAGCCTGGAAAGAAAACTTTTAACTTTTTGCAAGTTTGAGACTAAGTGAGAACTGAGGCTTACAGTGGCCATTTATCTAATGAAATGACCAAACTGTGGCATGGTGACTGATTTGTGCATCTGTCCTTGTAATATCGTGGACCTGGAGTTTAGTCTGGGACTTGGATTCGATAGAAAGATTTTACAAATCCCTCTAAGTGGCCTCAAAACAGAAATAGAAATGTGGAAAGACAGAGAATTCTGAAACCCTGAGTTCTGAAGAGGAGACAAATACAAGGGATTATGATAAATAAAATAATGAATGGTGTAGAGAATGTAAATCAGTCTCTCTCTTTGCCCTTTCTCCTAGTAAATGAGCATTTTTATAAAATGCAGAGATATGGCAGAAAGCATTGCCATAAGACATCATTGAGGCCAAGAGCTCAGCAGGATCCTAAGAAAGAAATAGACATTTACATGGATAATGAAAGAATCTACAGTTTCTGTGTTTCTTTAAAAAAAAAGTATGCAGCTCCTCATGTTTCACAGCATTAGCCAACTACTGAGAATAGGAAGAAGCTTCCCCTATGGCCAAGTTATTTTTTAATTATCCACTCTGGGATTTCTCATGCTTTCCTCTAAGGCATCTGTTAGTAGCCTCTCCCATCGCCAGTGCCACCAAGAGTGCTCTTTTTAACAAGATGGCTTCCTCCAGAGGTGAGTTCATGGGATGCCAATTGGAATTACTCACTTTAGTTTCAGATGTCTTATTTATTCAGACAAGGTTAGATTGAATAATCTTTATTGAGGTTAAAAAAAAAAAAAAGTTGTTATCAGTGTAAAATAATGGTTGCTCCAAAACTTCAGTGTTTTCTGGTTTGTTTTACATTTAAGGATTTTGTTTTTACCATAATGCTGATCTAAGCAAAAATAGCTGTGGTCATCTTTTTGTTGGCTGGCAAGTCTGAATGACATGATACACCTTCTTAGCACTGCATTTATTATGATGTATACATAATCCAAGTAAATTGTTGCCATCTGTTTTTTGACACAAATAGTGCAATGCTTGTTTCTTGCAAGAGTTCAGAGAAGCTTGGTGACAATATGCAGATATTCAGAGGCAATCTTTTGATAACAAACCCATGGGCTCTTCCCATAATGAAGGAAGGAAACAGATTTGACTTTGAAGCTTTCATATGGTTTATTAAAAGTAAGGGGGAAAAAAGTGATTTCTGAATACTTTGTCAGTATCTTAATATGTATGCTTTAAAGAAACCTAATGGGAATTTTAAACTATATGTACATTTTATGAACGTTTAAATGAATGTTTGTGTCTAATCTCAAGTGCATTTGATTAAAAAATAGGACAATTTTGATGTTCCGTGTTCAATTATTAAGCAAAAATATTCAGTTATCAGATAGTTAATTAAGTGGAACTGACTGTATTCATTAAAATATTTGTTCCAAACAAATGTATTTAACATTCAGATATTATGCAGAATAGGTGACAATTGCATATCTCCATGGAGATCAATAATGGGATTCAGATCATTGTGTAAAGAGTCTGCAAGTTTAATGCAGAGAGAATGTCATTATTATTTCTCTCTTAATGATGGTCATTATGCGCAAACACTGATTGAATTCCATTTGTTACCTGCATTTGAGCTGAGAGGAATAATTACAATTTAAGTGTCTCCATTAAAATTCATAAAATAATATGAATGCAAAAATTATACTTGAAACTGACAAAATATACTTTGAGGATATAAATTGTGTTTTCTGATAGGCCTCTTAAAAGTATTAAAAATAGCTTCATTTTAATAAGATGGCATATAAAGATCATGCATTATCATTACCTTTATGTTAATTCTTGTAATACATGACTAATACTAAAAAGTGAAGAAATTAACTTTTAAAAGTAGAAATTAATGAAACAATAGAGTACTTGTCATACAGCCCATTGGAATGGATACCTCTATGTTTGGGTTATAGTCACCTATCTTCATAATACCCTGTTAACTAGTCAGCTGCTATGCTTTATGGAGATTACCCCAAAACATTTTCTGTGACATGTTTCAATATGTTTTTTTGCTAATTAAATGGGATATTATTGGTGCAACCATGTATTCAAGAAAACCTTTTACATGTGCTATGATTTACTGCATTGCACCAACTGCTCATTGTACCACGAGAGTGATTCAAGTGCTTTCTACAAGTGCTGAAGGGCCTGATCCAGGATGGTGCTCAGCCTTTCAATAGTTCTTTGTGCCTCTTGACTTCTCACTGAGGTGCTTAGTCCTTTATAGGATTGGATCCTTAAGCTATAATTATTAATAGCAGCAATACTCCTGAGGGACTGCATGATGACTTATCTTCTGAAATGGTAAATGAGAGCAGAAGACTCTGCTTGCCATCTTTATGTACTAAGAGAAGATAGGCTGGCTGATGGGAGTAAGGTATCTTTGTTAAGAGTATGTTAGTATGAACCACTTCTACCCATTACATTTCTCTGAGTAAATCTGTAGGTGCTTCTGATGGGACCTTGAAATGGTTATTTTCATTTTTACCAACATTTTCTTGAGTACAGGCATAGCTATTATTTGGTAAGTTTATTGAATATAATTAGGCAAGTTGTTCTGTGTGTTTTTTTCATCTCTGTAGTTCACTTTTTGGGATGAGCTAGACTCTGGCTATTGGCAATGGGACTGAATTTTGCTGTCATTTGCTGGGGGTGGTGCTGGTAGGGATTCAAGATGTCTTTTGGCAGGGCACATGCATGTTATCGCATTATTATTATTTAGGTTGACAGCAGAAATCTGTTAATTAGATTATACATGGATGTTCTGTCATCTTGATTATTTGTCCCAGTTAAGAGATGAAGTCTTAAAAATAGTTGAAAAGCTTTACAGTGAAAAAATACTCTGCTCAACAAGACCAAAAAAAAAAAAAAAAAAAAAAAAAGAAAAGAAAAATCCAAACCGAAGTAAAATCCAGGATATTTACAGCATTTCATCTTATATTTTTTCTCCTCTAATCTCTAGCTGGCACTTCACTATTAAAATTAAAAAGGAGAGTCTAACATTTTATAACTATTTAACACTTGGTTAAACACTATTTAAGTATTTGTCACCAGGCAAATGTTTCCCTATTAAGTGAAATTTATGCTAAAATGGTTCTGATTAAGCAGTAGTCATTGCCATTTACAGTCAGTAGACTAAACAGTTTCCCTGGAAGATATCTCAATTAAGTGGCTGTCCAAATGAAACGTGTCACTATTAAATGGTGTTTGCTACACTATTATACTTTACTCTTCCGAATGATGGGATTTAAAACATAACTCACTTAGCAGTTACTAAACAGTATGAACTGCTTTCTGCATGTATGTTTTATTCTTAAAAAGGGCATGAACATACTGTATACCACCTGACTTAAAATAAAATTCAGGGTTTAGCATTAATCAGTAACAACTGAATATGCATGATTATTGGCAGAGTAAGTTTGTAAAATTGGCTTTGCTGAACTGGGATGAGAGACACAGAGGTGACAGTGCACATAAAGTAAGGAGTGAGCAGTTTCATGTAAATAAGCTTCCTGTGCCCAACGTAGAATCTGCAACCATGGAAAAATTGGATTCTGGAAACCAATGAGTTCTTGCTGAATCAGTGGGTAGAGCTTCAGAGATCCATATCTTTTCTGCAGGGCTTCTTCATCTGGGCAGAATCCTGAAATGATTTACAAGAATTCATTTTGACTTAAAATCTTCACACCTTTGCTGTAACTTTATTAGCTTTTAAAGCACTTGTGATATAGCTAAAAACATGCTATAAGAGTTACTAGAACTTTGATAGATGTAATAAGCAATTATTATGGGACTGACATTCTAAATGGGAAAAAAAGACCTCTGTCCCTTTTAAAGAAATGTAGAATACTTACCTTACAGGAGTATAACTGTGCTTCACAATCTAATATGTGAATTTGACCTAAGCCTTTGATTCTCTCAGCAGCTACTAATGGCAGTTCAGATCAACTGGTATTAAATCACAAGTATAAAAAAGCATGGGAAAAATAGCCACCAATTGAATTTCTTAACTAGTTACTCCTGATTGACCTCACATTCTCCTGCTTGAACTGCTGTTTCTCAGGTATGCAAATCTCTCCTTGATTGTACACTTATGGGTAGGCTACTTCCTAAATCCTTAGGGGAGTAAAAATCCTTTTTCACACGTTTGAGCTAATCAAACACTACCAGCTCCCATGTCTTATTTCTTGTTACTCTGACATGGCAAGAGAAGTTCAAGGCAACAATAATTTGCCCTTATAATGCTGATGGAACAATTCAATGCATGCAGGTCAGAGAATGAGAAGTAGACAGTTTCAGAAATGAAAAATCATACTTAATTGCTTTCAAAAAAGGATTGAAAATGACTTTGTTAAAATCAAGTCTTACAGAGCTACTAGGAGACATTTTCTTCTGGTGACATTACTTTATTTGATAGTTTTGTGTCTCAGTCAATAAAAATATGAGAAACACAATTAGTATGCATTATGAATGACTGCAGCAAAATACCTTCCAAAAATTACAGTACAAGACTGTCCTTTCCCCTCTGCTTCTTTCTGCGTTGTGCAAATTCTAACACAAATAGATCTCTGTTCACTTTCTATAGGCAATGATGCCTCTGTGTCAAAAACTGTAGCCCCTCCCCTGCACAGATCTTCAGAAAATGAATATGGTGGCATATGAAAGAAATCAAATGGATTTGAAGTAGATAAATAAAATTCCCAGTAATTCTGATGGTAGGAGTGTCTGAAGTAATGCAATCATATAGAATTGATACGTTCCTTCTATTTAAAGCAAAATATTCTGTTGCAAAGGAAGGATGCTTCCATCCAACCTTTTCCTGTGTTTCCAGTAGTTGTAGAGGCAGTTGAGGCAGAATCAAGAATACAGAATCAAATTTGCTCTAATTTAAAGCTATGTGTACCCTATATTTAGCTTTACTGTTAAGCATCATAGAACATCTCTATGTGATAGCACAGAGTCTTGTAGTAACTCAGTAACTTTGCGTGTAGTAACTCAGTTACAGACCTACAGGAAAGCAATCTGGAATACAAAAACTACTCTGATCCCTGCCAGGTCTGTGCTTATGCAATCTCACAATGGTGTTTTATGTGCATGTATTAAGAACCATGTCCACAGTCCTCTGAAGTTTTTATGCAAGTCAGATTGTACAATTCTCATATTGCCTATTATGTACACCTTTTTCTATATGCGATAATACTTTGTGGGTTGTGGTTTGGTTTTTGTTATTTATTTGTTTTTTGCCTTTTCTAACTGAAAATATAAGAACTGATTTGAGGTTTTACTGCAATCAATATATTCTCCTACCTTACAAAATCAAAGTGGATCATTTATATATTGTATGTTACCCGGGTGCATCTAAATCTAAAACAAATGAGTAAATATTTCAACCTTTATTAGAGCTCCTTCCAGTCTTGCTACACTCCTTTCTGAGTGGCATTCTTAGCTTTGTGGCATTCATGCACGTGTTTAACATTATGTCCAATTTACACAGCGTGTTAATGAATGATCATGCATTAGGCCTGGGAGCTGAGAACTTCTGTGATTAGGAAACTGGGGCTGTGTTCCAGCCATGGCTCTTGTACCTGTGCATAACCAACATTATGCTGATCAGGCTTTTATACCCCGGCATAATCCAATGGCAAGCAGCAGTTGCACGAGCACCTACACGCTTAGGTACTCAGTTGTTAAGACATGTTGTCTGTCAACAATTTATCAGTTGTAGCCATTTAACTTAGGCTCACTTGAGCAGAATTAAGAGTGTTTACTTTTCTCATAAGAGGGCAGTCAGATATGTACCAATTTTGTTTTAACTGTGGAGAGCAGGGAGCTGCAAGCGGAGTGCGGACGGGATCCAGGAAGGGCCTAATCAATCACTGACAGATTACAGCTAAAGCCACTTCCATACCCATTAAAGCAGGACAAATGCAGAATTGCAACTGAACAACTTCTAGTTTTAAGCCAACAGTGGGACTTCCTAGTTATTTATCAAAGTCATTGCTGGTAAGCAGCATGCCTCACTGCTCGATTGTACTTCACAGCAGACAGAGCTGACTGAAGCTTCAGCCATGAAAGAAGTGTTTATGCCCTCAGCTGTGGTGCTGTCAGCCCTCTGGAATTTACTGTAAATCACACAGCTTTTATTGCAAGATTTAGTAGCTGATCCTCTGTGGGCTCTATTCACTGCAAGCTTGTTACTATTTGGATGTTAGCCTCAGTCCATAAAGGGACTTGCTACACATCATCAAACAGCAGCGGAAAACCAAAGGTTTCATTTTTCAATTTTCTAAACCCTAAACTCCTCAACAGTCATTGAATTTCATTGCAGAAAGTGGAAGTCTACTTTATTATGGTACTCAATTTCCCCAATGGAGTTATACACTTATAACATTACTTTTATTTCCAATGACAGGATCTGGCCATCTGTCCTGGCTGTAATTTCATAACACACTCACTAGTTTTTATTTTAAGGGAATTTCTAGATATTACATTGAGCTTATGACAAAATTGTAATGTAGATATAAAGGCCACAATAATGATAACTACATTCAGCGCTGCCTAACATCTTAACAAAGTAATTTTTTTTTCTCTTCCAAGTATAGAGGCGTCTGGATAAGCTTCTAACACAATTGAACTGACAAATAGAAAAAAAAAGTTTTGAAAAGCTGGGAAATACAAAAGGATAAGGGCTTTCAAGAGTGAGCCTCAGCCAGGACAGCATTAGTCCACAGGCAGTATGTATTTTATCAAAAATGATACTGTGCATCAGCTTTATCAGAGTCATTCCTATAAAGATCAAATGAGGGAATAAAGTAAAATGCTGAAATGTTTCTTTGTAATCAGCATCGTTATTCCCTGCAAGGCAGAGGGACCTGACAAGGCATTTAATTTTGTTTTTCATGCATGCTGAGGGCCCCAGTTTGCAGGGGACGCTGAGCTTTTTTGCCTTCCACCCAGGGGTGGGGAGGACAAGCAGCCAAAGCCTCTTTCAGGGCCTTTCCATTGCCGTGTGCTGGAGGAGCCAAGACCTCAGCACCAGACTTGGACTGGTGACGTGACCCTCCATGGACTTTCCTTTCCTGTCACGAAGAAACCAGGGTCACCCCTACAGAGATGTTCTTCCAGTGGGCACAGGAGTGGGCACACCAGTCCCCATCTTTCTGCTCCTTTCTCCTGGGCATCTCGGTAAATCCTGTGGATGATGAGTGCAAGGGCAATGCCAGTCCTGGTATTTCCCTCTTAGCTGAATGAAATTATTCACTGAGCTTCTGATGTAAGTGAAGCCAAGTTCTGTTGTTGACTTCAGCTGAGCAGTGTGTCTTGCGTTCTGCTCACTTTGAAAATTTTACTGTTTGTGTTTAGTTTCAGCAAAGGTATGTAGGTTTGCTGTTTTAACAAAGTCAATTAAACCTCTCTGGTTCCTCCATTAAGAGAAACACTACAATGACACTGCTTGCTAGAATATAGCAGGTAACTCAGATCTGCACTGCTTTCTTTGAAACATGATAACTGGACTCACCTTCAGATTTAAGACCACTATTTTGTTAAAGAAAATAAACAGAAAAGAAGTGTCTTAAAATATTATTCAATTTTTCCCAGCTTTGTAGTTGTTTTTCTTCTTTATTTGGTTTCACAGATAAAAATGTTTGTATACGTTTATAACCTTAATCCCAGTGAATGAATCAAAATTGAGGGCTTATTTCCATTTGATGGGTTATATATCAGATGATTTAAATGAATGCTTTACTCTTTTTATAAGCAAAGATCGAGTCTCAGTGTCATTATCAGAAACCTGACAAATGCCACAAAAGGAGACCTGGCTGGCTGGATATAACCTGTGTATGCGGTCCTGTTCACAGACTTAGGGATTATGTTTCAGTCTGAAAAACTTTTCTGACAAAAAAAAAGTGCATAAAAATTATTTTGCAGAAATATTAATTTGCTTTTTTTCAAGGCCATGATCTCTGCATATTCTGAGAAGTGAAGCAGTTACTTGCTTTCTCCCTCTTCAGCCAGGAGTCACATGCTTAAACCATCAGCATTTCTAGCCACCTCTCCCCTTCCCTTCTCCATTACTGTGTGGGACCTGGATGTTTGCTGCTAGGTGCCTGCCTCTTGGAGGGGCCCTGGGCTGCTGCAGCAAACTGAGTGCTTGTTTGACTGGAGCTGAGTGGGTTTTGTGGTAGAAACCTGGCACAGAGGGCAGCAACCTATCACTGCTAGCACCAGGGCTGAGGTAACAAAGCCTTTGCAGGATGCTCTGAAGCACCAAAACAATTTGCTTCCTCTGCACCCAGGGCCTGAGGCAGAGCCTCTTCACGGAGGACGGATGTGGTAACCTGTACGAGTCGCACATGTGGAGCAGCTGTGCTAACAGCAGATTCTTCGTTTTTAGAAATAGCGATGCTCCTTTCAAAGATGCAGAGGATCTTTTTTATTATTTATATTTTTAAGTTAGTTTTTCCTTACACTGAGCTATCTTTTCTTCACAACTCTCTGTTCTTTTTTATTTGTTTATATTTTTTTTCCCCTCTTTTAACCCTCCTGTGCACACAAGTCTGCTTTACAGTTCTGGAAACTGTTTCTCCTTTGCTGCTACTTCTAGATACTACAGAGGGTGCTCCATAGGCCTGAGATCTCTGCAGAAAGATGGAAAGATTGGTCAGGCTGAAGAGCAGTGAGCGTGGTGCAGGAATGCTGTTAACAACAGAGATTTCTTAAGTCTTTACTGTATATTTAGGACCACAGTACCTTCAGGTTGTCCAGAGAAGCTGTGGATGCCCCATCCTTGAAGGAGTTCAAGGCCAGGTTGGATGGGCCCTAGGCAGCCTGTTCTAGTGGGTGGCAACCAGCCCATGGCAGGGGATTGGAACTAGATGATCTTTAAGGTCCCTTCCAACCTAAGCCATGCTATGATTCTGTGGAGGTAATTCCCGGAGACTCAAATATTCACATAGCAAATTGAGCCTGTGAATAGGCTCTGCTGCAAGGATGTGGGTGGTCAGTGCATGAGGCACGGATGAGAGGACTGTGGAGGGTTCCCTTTTGGGGGCTTATGATGTGAAGGTGGGCACTAAGAGCCTGGAACATCCAGAAAAAGCCAGGAAAAAATAAGCAACTCACTGGAGGATAGCAGAAGGAGATCTTCTCTCAGTAGCAACATCCTGGTGGTATAATTCTGATTTCTTTCCACTAGCATAATGATACTGGTTTCAGAGAAAAAGCTACTGATTTACAGAGAATTGAGAATACATCAAGTTTGTGTATGGGCTGTGTGTATTATAACTTGGATGTGTTTCGTATCCCAGTAATCTTACTTCATAGTTCCTTTCCTCGTGACCTCTGTCTTATGACCATAAATTCTTTCCTTTTAAATCTACCTAGACTAATTCTCCTTATGATAATAATTACCTAATACATTTCAAAAAGAAATGGATAGGTAGTTTGTTACAAAATTGTCAAAGACACTAAGTAAATGAAAATTATCATATCCTAAATTATCAAGCTAGGAGTCCACAATAGAAGAATAATTTACCAATGTTGAAAGAATAGCCAATTTAGTCTGACAATTTATTCCAAGTAATTCGGGTACGTGGGGAACAAGAATGGATACGCAGTAATTACTGAGTATGAAATTTAGAGAAAGATTCATCATTTTTTTGTTTCTCTGAAAAAAAACCCAAACACTGGCATTTTAAAGTGAACTTATTCTTGGCAGTCCCAATTTATCAGTGCTCAAAACTCACATTTCCATAGATTAAACAGACAGCTTTAACTCTTCCCAGTGTTTAGGAATTGTATGTGGAAGATCCCCTGGGATTTACTCACGCTGTAAAGCACATTGTGATCACATTCTGTGAGTTCTCTGTTCAGTAAAGACCCTCCAGCCTGTTTGCTGCTTTGCTGCGCATTGGTCCTAAGGGATGTAAACTCAAATAAAGGATAGTCTTGAAAAATAAAGGTATTTTTAGCTTAGAGGAGAAATAAAACTGTATATCTAAGGGCCAAAATCACTGTTGTTGTAAGTGGATCCACAGTCATTTGCTTCAGTGGATTTGTGCCTGCTTCTGCAAGTGGATCAGTGTGTTTGGCTCTGAATGTAAAATAAATAATAGAAAGCATTTTAGAATAATGATCCTGTGAGAGCTAGATGTATCGGGGCTCTAACTCACACCCTCTGCCTTCCATGGGACTTTATACAATTCCCATAACTATGGATTTTTTCAGTGCAACAAATGCTCCTCTTCCCAGGAGAATGACCTTTCCTAAGTATATATAGCAATAAATACTACAAGCAGTGAAGTTTCTGAAAAACTATTTTGAGCATCACCCCATTTAACATTTAAGATGCCAACTACAACAATTCACATCATTTTCTCAAGTAAATCTGGGCAAATATGCTAATATAAAAAATCAGGATACTGGTCTTAAAAGTGGGTACAATGCCTGGTTGTAATTGAAAAGCTTAATATACATAATTGTGTACAGAATAAGGAATTAATATGTAACCATGTAGATAAGAGTACAAATAATGTAGAGAATAAGGTACCATCTTATACAGCAGACCTGCATTAAGCAAAGAAAAAGCAATGCAAGAAAATCCTTTTCTTAAATTAAAATGTTCAGAAATGCCTCTTACTCCTATGACAGGAAAGCAGATAACTTTTCTGGTCATGAATATTTCCAGTGACTTCAATGGAATGACCTCTGATTCTGATTTGGTCTTTTCTCCTTTCTTGGCTTCAAGCAGTAATCATTAGTCTTGTAACCATAAAAGGTGGCATTTTTGAGAAATACGGAATGGATGATGTCCATTTCATCTGCTGTATGTTGTTACATGTTGGTCCTTCCCAAGGAGGATGACTGGCAGCGGTGAGAAAACCACCACCTCTGCCCTGTCCTGACTGCGGCCAGGGCTCTCCTGGCGGGGAGAGGATGTGTTACCCTAAGAGGAAAGAGGATTTTGTAATGAGGGGACAAGCTGGGAAGAAAACCAGCAAGCAGGACCTGATCAACAGGGGCAGGGAGCAAACTTCCAGGCAGTCCTCGGAGCCAGACAAAAAGGAGGATTTTCCTGCCCAGAGGGATCTATCCAGAGTTTGCCGCTGAAAAGTTGTTGGGCTGAACATGAGCCTGGAGCATAGAATCCTAGGATCATTTGAGTTGGAAGGAACCTTTAAAGGTCATCTAGTCCAACTCCCCTGCAATGAGCAGGCACATCTACAGCTCGATCAGGTTGCTGAGAGCCTGGTTCAGACTGACCTTGAATATCTCCAGGGAGGGGGCATCCACCACCTCTGTGGGTAATCTGTTCCAGTAATTTACTACCTTTATTATAAAAAAACTTTTTCTTATATCCAATCTAAATCTTCTGTTTTAGTTTCCTGTCACCAGGATACATCACACATGCAAGGATACTCCCTCCATGGGGAGGAGGTTGATTTTAGTCTCATCCAGCAGAACTGGTTTCCCAACCTCCTCTCATCCTGTGGGGATGTGCCCCATCCTGAGGCTGGGGAACCTGCCTCTGCCAGGGCTTTCATTACCCTCCTGGTGCTTTTTAGGGTTCTGACTTCAATAACAAGCTTGAGGGCAAGCTGATTCAAGGGCTTGTCACAGAGGGTAGCAAAGGTGTGCTGTGCTCTCAGGTGACAGCAAATTACTGTTTATCAAGTCTGTTTGTGAAATTACTTGTTTGACTGTTTTGTTTAGTTTGGGTTTTTGGGTTTTTTTTTCCAAATTAGAAGGAATTTTTAACAAGCTTATAAAAATATTTTGTAAACTGTGTTGTATTGGTTTGTCTTAAAACCTTTTGTTTGATCATAAACTACTCCCTGTGACCATAGACTGTGTCTAAATCTGTTAGTACAGCGTAATTGGTTACCAAATTCATGCCAAGATTTTTCCTCTTCATTTTTATTAAAATGGGAGAACGAATCTTAGTGTCTTTTTGTCCAAATCCTCATGTGTGTAGGTTTTGGCCTAATAAACATCCCTTAAACATTTACTCAACAGCGAGAAGATCCATCCCATTTACACTCATCAAGGTCCTTTCACATTGGGCTTACATTTGCTTGAATGAGGATGTGGCCACAAGCATGTGTGTGTATACCATAAATAAAGGAGGCACAAAGATTAAATCAAGCAAACACCTGAGAATTTGTATGTACTTTGCTGAACTCTGCTTCCTCAGATTTGCTCAGATGTTGACTCTGTGTAAGGGCAAGGGAGTGCTCACATGGCTGCTATCAGGCCAGTTTGCCTATTGCACCACTGGTGAATGGCATTTGCTTTAGCATTTCATATCAGTGAAATTGGCAAGCTATTTGCAATCAATGCTAAGCAATCTGACACAGCTTCTAATTGAGCAGCATAGTAGCTGCAGTATAGAGAAAAAGATTTCAGCTTTATTCTTTTAATGATACTGTCTGTATTTCCCTACCCTGTTATTTTGTCCTCTCCCATGTAATAATTACTTGTGACTGTGTGAAGGCTGCTGCCCAAATCAAAGTTGGTGGGTACCACTGAGGACATATATGAAAAAGTTAATGCAGAATCAGTGGGTGAGATATGTGTGACAGTACATCCATCCTCAGTGTTCAGAATGTTTTGTAGATAAATGCAATTTTTTTGTTTTGTTTTCCTCACAAAAACAAACAAACAAACAAACAAACAAAAAACCCAAAAACTGAGAACAGTACTACTTTTATTTTCCAGAAACATGGCTTGGAATGTCACTACTTCTCCGTGAGTGGAATTCCATAACCAACCAGCTCTCAGGTCAGGCCCTATGCTGTAGTCCTGTGCATACCAAGCAGTGGCTGCTCTTGCAGGTCTGAGCATGGGCCCTCTTTTATATTTTGAAGCCTGGGACTCATTAAATCAACCCCCAGGCAACTTTTCATCATACCAAAATAAAAAGCAGGGGATCTAAACCCATAACACACACTTTCCTTCCCTGTTTACCCACAGTTCATTCAGCACCTCCATACTCTTCACGCTTGAGCCAGGAGGAACAACTTGCTTTGCGCTGCAGGCTGTTCTGATGCTACTGAATTTTCCAGACTGACAGCTTTTTCTCACTCTGGACAGCCTTTCTAACTTTGTCCCAGACCCCTTCCTGTCCATAGGACCTATCTTCTAACAGATCAGTGTTTTCTGATCTTCCTCTTCTCAGCTGAGACACAAGGAGTCCCTGTGCCAGTGTTTTGAGGGATG
The DNA here is from genome assembly GCF_002078875.1 of Numida meleagris. Classification (NCBI taxonomy): domain Eukaryota; kingdom Metazoa; phylum Chordata; class Aves; order Galliformes; family Numididae; genus Numida; species Numida meleagris. The sequence continues at coordinate 54,622,084 of NC_034413.1, forward strand.
TTCCTTATCTGGGCCATTCTTTCATCTTTCCTTCCCACTTCTTTAACAAACCCTTTGCAGCTTCCTTTGATTGAACTCAGTTCATTCAGGTTAAGCAGCAATAGAAAGCTGAACAGGAAAAAGTCACATTTAATATTCATAGGAGGATACAAGGGTATTTATCCAGTTTGTAACCCATTTCCTTCAAAAGTAGCCAGTTTGCTAGCCATTGATGCAACAGGCATGTGTTTATTTGCATTGTACTATTTCAGATATGTTGTCATACAATATGCATAAAATAGTGACAGTGCAGGCAAGTCTATTATCTATTTGAATTACATGAAGAGAGCTGTACATATTCGTAAGAGATGTAGACTCTAAGGATGTGGTAAGGATGGGTACACAGATGCGCACATGCAGAGCAGGATGCTAGGCTTAGTCAAGGACTATCAGCTGAATAACTGCTTCTTGCTGTCATATCAGGAGATTGTTTGAATTACACCGAAGAAGTGAATTTTACCAGGCTCTAGGGATAATGCCAAAAAGTAGTAGTAGAAATATGTATGTAAAAAATAGGAGAGCAGATGTTGCTTCTAACTTGATCATGCACAGATGCTAGCACTGCTGTGTAAAATTCACACAAGTCTTTGTGGGTATTTAAGTACGGTGCTGACGCCTATTTTCTCTGCTTTTTGTCTACACTGCTGAGTGTTCCCATTTTCAAATATATTTGTCTGCTTTCTCTGCCTTGTGTATGCTTCTTCAAAGTGTTTGGTTGACACTGATGGAGCAGCTGTACCTCGAAGGTTAGAAAATACACGTGTGTGGTCAGCTCCTGTGTTCCTGCTGCTGCCCCTACTCCACGCTGTGTGAAGTCTGTGACACAGCCGCAGCATCGCTGGGCTCCAGCTCTTTTTGAAAGCTGAGTAACCCTGGGCCCTACAGGACTGGCTGTGGTGGATTGTACTGTTACGGATGGTACTGCTTTAATTACTGCTGAGGCCAGCTAACTTTTGGTCTAGGGAAGGATGAAGACAGGTTGGGTTTTTGTGTGTGGGCACAGCAGAGTCCCCAGCTGCATCCTGACCTAGGGAAGACACTGTTTCACCTCTGGCCTTTGAGTTAATGAAGAAGACTCTAAGCAAATGGGACAGCAGCTGGCAGAATCTCCCCGCTCTCCTTGGAGGTGTTTGTCCCCTTTATGTTAGAAAAAAATCAGAGTAGATCCTGCTATAGGTTTTACACCTTAAGAGAGCCTGTTTCAAATGGCTTGAAAGTTACAGGTCTTTTTTTCTTTTTAATGCTTTCTGAAAAAGAAAGTGGAGAAGGTGTTTTAGAAATAAAACCTCCTTTAATTTACTTTGCTTACTGGACTTGGACTGTCACGCTGACTTCCTTTTCTTTCCTTTTTCCTCTGCTACAAATAGCTTGGCAACTGCAGTGAAATGAAACCTAAAGTGACAGCCTGAGACAAAGAGGAAAGCCAATGCACGCTGTGCTGTGCAGGGCCTGGCTGAGTGGGTGACGTCGCTCAGAGAGCCACCATTCGAGTGTCACAGCTGTCACCATCCATTCCCTGCACATCAAATCCATTCTGCTTCTGTCTGGGGCAGGAGCTTGTTACCTCAGGTACTTGAACCAAATATCCCTTTCATTTGTTTGCATTTACTCATGTATGTTTTTAGGAGACAGAAACCACCTATGTCTGTAACTAGCAGTCATCAGCTGGGTTGTGCATGCTGGGCTGTGAGGCCTGGCAATATGAGTGGCTGTCAAGCGTTTGATCTTCTAATATGCACTCTTTTTACCTCTTGTGAACTGCTAGTCTTTGTGAGCATCCGCTCCACTTGTCAGCTGAAACAAGGGTACAAAGTCTGTGCTGTGTATACAGCAGCCTTTGGTAGTCAGCCACGTCTTCTCCTTGAGGCCGTTGTCTTTTCAGCCTGACTGAAGCCTCCTGCTACCATGTGCAGAGCAGGAGGAACCCTGCTTCTTTCTTTTTTCTCTTCTGCCTATTTTCCTCTTTTGTTGAGTTCACAGCGAACTCGGTCTTAGATGAGTGATAATATGTAGTGAAAATGTAGTTAAATATATGGGATTCCAAACATTAAAATAACTCTCCTTCCTTGAATTAGCTTTCATCACAGGTTGCCTGAAAGCCCAGAGAATTTAGCAATACAATGTCTGAGCAGGATACTTCTGTGCACTGAGATATAATAAGAACTCATTAGGTATGAGCTGCCAAAAGGACAAGGTGGGGCTGCGGCATCACAACTATGTTAAAAGCAAGATCCAGTCTGGCATGGAGTATTGCAAAGTGTCAGAAAGGAAATTTAACAGTTACCACACTCACTGTTGGATTGCTGACAGTTTGTGCTGGTGCAGATGTCTAAGCTACAAACCACAAGGGGACAGATACCCTGGTGTACCAGAACAGCAGGGCGCAGAACAGCCTTGTGGACCTGCATTTCAGGTTTTACCTTGTTTCCCTTCTTCTAAAAGATTTGTATGGTCATTTCTGCAGTTGTAAGTAATCCGGGGGGGAGACCTGGCACCTCCTTACCCTAACAATTAGCATAATGGAGGCTCTGCTCTCCTCTCCTGGGCCAGGTCTTTGCTGGCCTGCAGGCCACCATGTAAGCGCAGCTGTTTCTATAGGCTGAGCCCGACAAGACAGTAGAGAGCACCAATTATTGCTGTACCCTAAAGCCTCTCAATTTGAAGAAAGTGCTCACTGTGGGACAGGTAGTCTTTTAAGTAAGTCATCTGGCATCAGCTATGGGTGGGCCAGCGTGTGTTTTTTGGCTGTGTACAGCCATGTGTTTATCAGGACAGTCTTGATGTGCAATGGGAATGCAGCCTGCCTGTTGTACGTGGGAGTCCAGTACTTTATCTGCTTCCTGTAGCTGTTCTAGGCCATGGCTACTTGCTCGTTAACACAGAACAACTCTATCATGTAATCGCATATCACACAACTGTAATGACTTTTTTTACAAACGTTAACATATTTCTCTGCCAGGTTTACCCAAGAGTATCATATTCCCTGCTCACACATGCAAGACATTCATGCTCTCCACAGTTATGTAAATTGCCAAGTAAACTGGGAAATGTATTTGTGAGAATAATAAGATATCAACAAAGAGCCAGAATTACACCAAGGTCTGTCCTGGCTTCCACGGTGCAGTGAAGGCTGCTTTAGAAGCAGCTCTAGGCAGGAGCACAAAAAGTACGACAGCTGCCCTGCCCTTGGGATTTAGAGGGAGGAAGGGAAGGGGAGAGAAGGGGATCAGTGACCGATACAAGCGAGTGTTGTTGTTGTGGCAGAGTCCCATCATTCATCATTCATTCAGCCCTGCTGCCAAGAGCCCCACACTGCTGGGCAGTGCTGCAGGCCCTCCAATGCAGAATTTCCTGAGAAGAACCCACTTTGATGCTCATTTTTTCAGAAACACATTTCCAATTTCTCGATCAGTTTCAGTTCAACCAAATCCAAATTTACTAGAATAAGCTTTTTTTTTTTAACTTCATTAACCTGAACTGTGTTGACATTTTAAATTCAATCCTACTGTCATATTCAAGGAACATATGGAAAATAGTTTGTAGAGATTAGTCTAAGGAGCATTTTAATGTGGCTTTCCTTGGGTGAGATGGTTAAGTTTTGGTTAAATATGACCTAACTTGAGAAGTTTTGAAACTGTAGGCAAGTACTTCCAAGCAAATTGATGTCAAATAGCAGAATATTCTCTACCTCACATAATCTCCATCTTGACTAGAAATGGGAAGGTGGCACAGTGCTTAACAAATTTTTCATATGCTTGTATGCTTGTAGTTTTTTGCATTTATGAAAAAATTGCAAGATATATAATGGCACAATTCAAATAATGTGTGTATACAGCCTGAAAGAGTTAACATTTTACAGAAGTAATCAGCAAAAAAAAAAAAAAAAAAAAAAAAAAGGAAGAATCTAAAGGGAGAAGGCAAATGAAGGAATTGAGAGAGAAGTTTGGAAAGATGAGCATCCCAAATCTAAAGTGGAATCATTAAGGCAAAAATAAGGGGAAGTGGCTTCTTCACAGTAATATTGAACCTACTGATTCTAGATCATTGCTCATGAAAGCAATAGTAGTTCCTCTTTAAAAAGCCTCTAAGCATTTATTCTTGATTAGGAAATCATTAAGTGAGCATCTCCCAAAAATCTGTATTGGTGACTGCATTAATACTAGACAGACTAGGACAAGAATTTGAAAGCCTTTAAAGTTCTTGAGCCAGACAGACGATGTGGCAATATTTTCTGTAAAGCCATGACGCTGTTGCCTGCCTTAAATCAGACTCTCTACAGATTAAATTAAGGAGCTTCCCATTACCAGGAACACTGTATGCTTTATGCCCATGGATAAGTAAAGCATGCCAATACTGGAAGAATGAGCAAATTAACAGACAGCCTGGAGCAACAAGTAACTCAGACTGTCTTGACAATAAAAAAAACGGAGAAGGGAAGTTAAAGTGCAATTCTTATCTATTGACAAAGCCCAGGAAAGATAATAAATTCATAAATTCTTAAATTCTATGTGGAACTCTTAGAAAAACAGATAAGGAGGACTCAGAGTATACAAATCCTGGCAATCCCAGAGGGGGAGGAAAGTAAGAAGCTACCATATATCCTACATTATGCTACAAAGAACAACTTGCTGTATATTGAGAGCTTATCATGTAGCTGCGAAAAGGGCACCATAGGAGACTAGCAACTGCAGAGCTACTCTCCTAAAGTTAATGGACTTGGGGGGTCAAGGGGAGAGTATTTTTGTCTGCACAAAGCATCAAGGACATTTAGTTTAATAAGTGGCAAATTTTGATTTTTTTCCCCCAATACTGGGCCCTGCACTCAGCAAAATTGTGCTCTTCAGTGCCCAGAAAACATACTTTCCAAGAAAATAAGTGCTATCAGTTAGTGTAGTCTGGCTAAGTTGTGAGTCAAATAGCCCTGGAAAATGTACTTATTCTAGATACAGTTGCAGGCAAAATGTATGTGTATGAGAGAGAAAGAGAAAATTCTTCAGCTGAGCACTGCACAGTATACACTGTATACAAACTGTGACTTCAATGGGCTTTATTGTCCTCTGACTGCAATTTTACATTTCAGCTGGTGTCATATTGTAAGTAGTCGCTGAATTCGATTAGCAAAGGGCCATCCTGAAGTAAGCTTTGCTGACAAAGTGAACGGGGTGGATTTCTTTTTAGAGTGCTAGAAAATCTGTTTCAAGATCTATTATTAGTTTAAGGTGTTACCCATCCCACTCTCTGCCCTCCCCACTTTTTAATAAAGTATTTAATACCAGCAGCAGCTTAGCTGAAACTGAATATTACATGAGTTTTTGGAGGCTCTTTATTTGCAAGTGTACATTTATATTGAAAAGTTCTGGGTTGGGTGGTGTGATACTGTTCCATGTGCTAAAGTTATATGGCATCCCTTAATTTTGTTTCATTTTTTCTGGGTAGCTGAATCTACCTTGTTTGGATAAGAATAGTATTTTGGTTTTATGCTGTTGCATTTAGTGCCATTGTGCAGCAAACATTTATACAAAATAGAAGGATAGGGAGATTGCTAGTTAGATACTAATAAAGACATGTGAATCAGAAGTTATTTAATATCATAATAACAATAGAAATAATTACAGTGATGATCTATCTATGCTCCCAATTAGATCTGTAGCATTTATTGGTTCTTTCTTGTCCCTCTGCTAATCTGAACTACTTCAGTTTGCACAAGATTGAGGCTCACATACACCTTGTTTCTGTGTTGCCAAAAATTCCTCTACACTCAGGATCCAGTGTGTACTTACTGTGTTTTCAAATACATTGTTTTTATGCTGTCTTTTGCTGTGGGAAGGAAATCCCACGCACATGTGCAAAGCTGTCTTTAAAACTTTAAAAATCCACTTTAAAACATACCTTTGCAAAGAAACCTGCAAAAAGTAGATCACTGGGTCACTAAATCACTGATACTGGTGCTGAGAAATACTGTCATGTCACAATCCTCCTCAGAACTGTATCCTTCCATTGCCTTTTATTTAGTCCTTAGATTGAAGGGCATTCAATCAGGGAACATCTTTTTCTTCTGCGTTTGTGTAACCTCCATCACAATGAAATCCCACTCTGTGACTAACACTCCTAGGTTATGTGGTAATAAAAATAAACTAATAATTGTAAGCATATGTCCTACTGTGGGACAAACTGTCAGTTATTACATTATTGCTTCTAATTTGTTTATGATGTGATCAATAAAACACAAGAGTGTTCTGCATTTTGTTTGATGATGAAGAGAAAGACATCAGTCATAGTCTGCAGCATGCGCCTGCCAAGTCACCAGTTTTCTGCTACTGTTTCTCTCCCCTACAGTTAGAAGTACAAATCAGTGCCAGATATTCCTAAATAGGGACATCTGTAATGGGCTTCTCGTCCTTTACATGCCTCCTGCCCAGATTCCATCATCACTCTTCTTCTTTCTGTGTTTTTAAATGATTGCATTTCTTATATTAGGCAAATCCTGTCCCTTACCTGGATGATGTCATTAATCTTCTTTTGCACCGTGATATATTACTAAGTGACATCCTGTACCGTATACGTATTGTTACTCCACTCACACACTTAGTGAAGATATTGCTGGCATGTGAAATGCAAGCCTCAAGTCAGCTGTGAAGAAGTTCTTTTTAAAAATCATGGAAAGTATGTGCACCAGCAGGACAGACTGCCCTTTTTGCTGCAGATTAAGACACGAAAGGATGAATTTTAAGAGAACTGGGAGCATTTGCCAGGGCTATGCTGATCAAATTGCTTGTGTATGATGCTTTATACTCCAGTCTGAGAAATTACTACAGGAGGAATGTGACCTTTTTGGCTCATTTTCAAACACTAATTGTAAAATTCCAAGTTTATTTGTTGGAAAGAGTTAATTCTTTGTCTCTCTTGGTTTTATACCGACAGTTCTACAAGACTTGGTCTTATTTATTGTTTAGAAAGTATAGAAGGCTCTTAACAGGCTCTAAGTGAAGTTAAGCTCTTTTTTGTAACCAACAGAAGGTTACCAGGAAAAAAACAGCCGTAATTTTGAGGACCAACAGGTATAAAGCATGAGGCAAATGATTAAATGTTGAACTCAGTGGATTTTTCTTGTTGCCAGTGAGATATTGCTAGCCTCTGAATGACTCATGCCATTTCATTCAAAAAACTTGGAACAAGGACTCACTTTTTGGCATTCAGTTAGGAAGGAATTTAATAGATTAAAATGTTGTTTACAAGAGAACTGGCTGCAAACTGACCTCCTATCACTGGTTTGGACACTGTATTCTAAACATCTATGTCCACCCACCATAAATGAGGCATAATGTAGCCATCAATCCTCCTTCCAGTGGTGTCTTACACTGCCTCTGGCCTCCCTGTCACTCTGTGTTTTTTCTTAGGATTAAGGTGTCCCTGAACCACTAGGTAACATCCATCCCACACCAATCCTCTCTTGGAGACTGTAATTTGAGAGACAGTAAGATAGTAATTAAAGGATTGAGGCATATAAGTAGTAGAGATGATCAGAATGCTTTCAGTCTTATCATTAATTGTCTCCACTTGATCACATTTTTATAAACTGTTAGTTCACAATTGCCTCAATTTTTAAACCATTGCTTATGTTTTATCTTTGCTATAGCCAAATACTGCATTAAGAAACTCAATGACAAATGATATGGAAAGCTCCCGCTCTGGCAGCTTATTTTGTTTGAGTTTGAGAGAGGAAAACAGCTCAGTGCAGTTTAATGATGTTCTGATGGATAGAAAGCGAAAATATTTTCATTGCTTTGGAGAACAATAGAGTCAGCCTAATTCAAAATACCACTTCCAAATACCGAAAATCCATTTCATTTGTTAGAGCTCCAAATACACCTCTGATTACTTTCTTATTACCTATTGACATTGTATAAATAAATTCATTATGTATTGTTTATTTTCATGAATATTTAAGTATATTCTCACGTTTTATCCTAAACATACTTTTACGTAATTTCTGGATAATAAATTATGAACTCCGATCCTCACCATGCATAGTAAACGTTAAATGTTGTACTGTTTGCAGACATTAAGCCGTCAGTGTTATTTGAGATGTTGCAAAATCATGACCCCTTTGGAAGAAAGACAGCACTGAAGCATTCCTTCCATAGCAACTATATTCATAGCAGCAGTGTACCAGAGCCAGGCGAACTAAACAAGCCACCAGGAATCACACGCTTCTGATCGGTTGTTGGGCTTTCCATTGTCAGATTTTGTCTGAAGTCACAATATAGAGAAGTGCAGCATAATTTTTTCACTAGTGTGAGGTGTCTGATCGATACCACAGTTCAGTTTCTGTAAAGAGGAACCTTAGTGTGGGCAGCGGTGCCAAATTTTACTTTACAATGCTGCTATGAAAGTCAGTTTTCTTTTTTTTTTCAACAGAAGCTGACAAGACCCAGAGATTTTTTTTCATACTTCCTCTTTGCCTCAACTGCGTGCTGTTGGGTAGGAAATCCACAGCTCAGTATTGACGTGTGTGATTCCCAGTTTGTCTTCTGTGTTGGAGTCCAACTGGAACTGTGCACCAGTGAAGGTCTGCTTCCCATATAGGGCCTCTCTGAAATGGAGCACTCAAGAGACAAAGACTTATTCATATCTAAAAGGTAGTTTTTAATGGATTTGGGGAGATATTACTACACATTTGTATTTAAAGTCTGCAGGAATCTCCATAAGAAAAAATATTACATATATTTATATTCAAAACAGCTCATGGGAAAATTCTCCTCTTAATTTTTTTGAGGCTTTTTCGGAAGAAACACAAAATTCTCAAGTATTGGCAAGAACAAAGAATACAAAAGTTTCAGATTAAAGGTTCAGTTTTCTCTTTCCCTTCTAATATTTTTAGAGGAGGAAATAAGACCTCCCAATTTTTAATTTTCAAGCTGTCCATTACTTTGTTTTTACAAAGCAAAGAGGGGAAAGGTTTTGTTCACTGCATTCTTACAGTCATGTCACTCAGGTCTAAATGAGATTTTTCATCATATTATTACAGCATATAATTTAACAAACTGACTTTAATTTATGAAAGATACCACTGATTTTAAGGTGCCACTGAGGACATGGGTACATGACCAAAGTTATGGGGAGCTGAGCTAAGGCACACATTCACTCCTTCCTAGTGTGTAAAACATTGCCCTCATGCTGTTCCCACTTCATTTTAAATGTGTGGCACTTCACTTCAAACAAGAGGCAAGATTTTCTGCTTCCTTGTATATAAGCATCTTAACATCAGAGATGCGTGCTTCCCTCACTAGTTTCTTTTCCTAATTGAAATAACTTACATGACCTTGTGTCTGGCTAGCTACTCACATCTAAAGTCCAAGAGACATAACTAGTAAGATTAGCATGATATATTTTAGCAAATAATAAGTTCTATGACAACTGTTCCTAGCTGATGCAGAAATTACCTTATTTTCAGAGGGAAGAGAATACAGGAACAAAGAGGAATTTCTACTGTTTCCTGCTTTGGTATGTTCGCAAAAATCAGACCTTTCTAGTGAATGAATGCCAGTAACAGCTTTTATATCTTTATGTTAATTAATTACCTTTCCTTTCTCATTGAAGCTTTGCTAGCTGCTATTCTCAAATAAATAACAGATAACATAATGAACTCTTCTGAATGAAGGCTGAAAGTCACACAACTATGAAATAATGCAATTGAAAATGGAGGAAGAGTGGTCCCAGTACTGTCATACCAGCAGTGAATGCACATCAGACAATACAAAATGCTGTACACTCTACAGAGGCATGGTCCATAATACAAGAGTACAGGAATTTCATTTCCACACAGAGCTCAATTCAATTAAAAAAAAAAAAAAAAGAGTAGGATTATATGAATGGTAATTTGGTGTTATGGATGTATGGATGAAGTATTTTCTTTGAAGGCTTAAAATGGTGATGACTGTGGTTTGGTCCACAGTCACAAGGGTGACTTCCTGCTTCTGCTGGTGAGTTTGCTTGTTTGTTTGTTATTCTGCACATTGCACTAGAGAAGTAGGACTTAGCAAGAAAAATTAACCTATTTTACTTCATTTTTTACTTCTATAGTGTTGCTATTCCATAGAGTTCCATTATCTTCTCATGCAGAAGCACATTATAACTTTTAGTTTTCATTGTTTCAGATGAATGTTTATATTAAAAATAATAATAACAATCCTGTTTCTCACTAAGGAAAGTTGTGGGACTTCTCATTACAATCTCTATAAAATGTGAAGATTTATCCTTCAGCATAGAGAGAAAGAGAGAGAGAGAGAGAGAGAAGGGGGTGTCACCAGAACATCCCTCTCCTGCCGTCATTCAGGGGAAAAGAAAACTTCTTTTTTTATATTTTATGGTAGTCTATTTTAAGAACTAGTCCATAGAAGTCCATAGAGTTTAATGTCATTTCTTCAACTGCAATGCAAAGAGAAACTGGAACATGAAAACAAGCACAAGCAGAGAAATAATACTCTGGCAGCGGAGCACTGTGGAATTCATTTTCAGCCAAAAAAAAACAAATAATACTGGTCCCCTCACAAAGACTTGTTAAATATTAACTAGCACCCAGAAGACATAAGCAATGACTCAGATGCATGGGGGAAAAAAAAAAAAGTTCCTGTTTTACTGGAGCATCCCAGAACCTGCTGAAGTGAATGTCGGGAAGCCAGACCACGTTTGAAGGGCAGAGCAGCACTGTAGCCCAGTGTCCATCATGGCCATCTTCTCCCTGTCTCCTCTTGTGAGTGTGGAGTGAACAACAGAAGGCAGTGTCTCCTCAGAGTGCTGTTTTTCAGGGACCAACTGCAAGATTTCAAGTTACTTATTACATGGACTTGATTGTGGATTTGAGGTGCACCTTTCTGACTACAAACTCTGAGACAGGTTAATGTCTGTATCTTAGGAGCCTTAGGAGCACGAAAACTCCTGCTCCTCTGGAGGGGGCTTCAAAGCAGAAAGGAAAACACCATCAGTTCAACATTTTACATATTCCTCTCAAAAAAAAATGGGGAGAAACAGTACATATGCTTACTTCCCAGCTTCCTTCCTTGCAAGGTAAACCATTTCTTCTGTGCAATGTGTAAACTTTTGTAATTGATGGTGCTGTCAGTCTGGAATCATTCACATTTATCTGAAGACTCCAAACTTAATATATATATTTAAAAAAATTTTTTTAATACATATATTAGCAACATGGTTTATTTTTATGTGTAACCTGTATTTTTATGTGTACCTGTGATCCCAGAAACAAACTGAATTATCATCATTCTGTTTAACAACCAACATCTGGATGATTCATGTTATTAAAATATAGGCCAATATTACATACTGTACACAAAAATGAGCCCTTTGATTTTTTCAATAAATAGATACAAGTTGATTTTTTTAATTGATAAAATACAGATATATGCCCACCTGAAGATTACAGTTCCCTGACATAGTTTAACTTCTCCAAATATATATAATATTCTTCAGAGAGTAGAAAATAAATTCTTGAAAAGAAATAAGAAACTCCTCTAGAGAAAACAATGAAGCCTCTTCATTTCAGAGCCCAATTCTATTCCCAAAGGAAACAGGGATTTGATGGACCTGGCAGACTTTATTCCCAAGCCAAATTCCTCTTACATATAAAACCCTGCTGGCTAAGCCATTCTTTCATACTCAACGAGCTCCAGCACAGCCTCTGATCCAAAGCTGGCAGTTTGACACTAGAAGAGAAGTGATTTCTCAGGTGAATATGTTGCTAACCATGCTTCCTTTCTAAGACACTAGCTTTTGTACACTGAGCAAGAGGAGTAACAACGTTGGTCCCTGTGGTATCTTCTCTGTGCAGGGGAGCAATGACTAATCATTATCTTTTGAGTTTTCACAGACAAGAAGGAATGGAGACACTCAAGGGGTGTTCTATGCTGCTGGTAACTGCAGATATCTCAGCAAAATATCACGATCAGATGTCTCAAAAGATAGTGGTTAACCAAAAACAATTTGCTTTGCGATATCCTTTAGATCCATAGCCTGGAATCAAAAGGAAATCCCTTACCGTAGCTTATAACATCATTTGTAAAACTAACAGAAATGTAAAGACTTAAGTGGTTGGAGTGTCTTGTTATGTTATTTTAGTGAACTTGCTGGGAAAAAAAAAAATGGTTATCATTTTAGAGCAATCAAGTTAATCAGCACAAAAAGTGTTGGAGCCGTGGCCATGCAACTCATACACTGAGAGATTCTGGGTGTTCTCCAGCAGCTGGTGGCTTGTCCCACCCCTCCAGCACAAGGCACACGGACTCCTACAGTGAGAGCCTCTGTGTGCCCGTCCCTTCCCTCCAGTGAGCTCTGTAAAACTTCTGATCAGTCTTCCTACCAGTTCCAAATACGAATTAGTAGTTCCTCATCATCATCCTTTTCATTTTGAACACCTTTCTCAGCTTGGACATCTCCTCTAAGGTTTTTCTTTGTGATTTGTTGTCCTGGCTGTCTTAAAGGCTCTTATGCTTCATATACATCCACAATAATAACCCATTTGACTTTTTCTTTTCAATAGTCAGTAAGAGAATATTTTCTGTTGCTTCTAGAAGATTTCCTTAAAACCTTCTGCTTTTCCTTGTCTTAGGAAAATTAGGGCTATTCTAGTGTTCCTACAGCAGCTTTCCTGTGCCTCTGCATTGTGTCCAGTTGGCTGTCACAGCTTGTACTTGTCACAAAGTCATTTGAAGTGCAAATGATGAAGTTATGATTTGATGAGGTATTGGCTCCAGGGAAATAGTGATATTGAAACTGTGTTTGTCCACCACATATTGATTGGGACAAAGTCAGTCGTGGTTTTTAAATGTTTTTTGGTGCTTCTCAGGCTTATACTTGAGGTTGGCTTTCTTACATATGTAAAACTGAGCTATTGAATATATCCAAGAGTTTTAAAAAATTTGCATCAAAATGGCAGCTATGAAACTGGACAACTTCTCAAACCCTTATGCTAGTAGTTTGCCTGAGAACTGAATGAAGTGATCTAACTTGTAGCCCTGCTCTAGTAACACATTACTTTTATATACAAGTAATTGGCCTCCTGAATTATCAGCAGCAATTACTGAGGACTGGCAGCAGTGAGTTAGTAGATATCTGTTGTTGAAAGCCTTGTTTCCGAGCAAATGTGATGCTTTAAAAACAAGAGCTAAGTAGGACCTGAAAAAAGGTGCAATGCAGGCAGAAGATGTGCAGGTGTCCCACACACATCTCCACCAGTGAATCTCCTCCTAACACCAGTGCCCCATGCTATCCCAGTCATGGGCATCTGTCTGTCAACCATGCTGTTCTGACTGCTTTGGTTCTCTGATGGGAACATGTGGGGACTCAGTGGAGTCCGTCAGTAACACATTCCTTGAGATTAAGAAAAAGTAGCTTGAATTATGTCTGCAAGCAATCATTCAAATTATGGATTAGCTTCTATATTATGAGTATTGTTATAACATTCTCAGATGCATGTTATGTAAATAATTAATTCTAACAAAAAAATCCTTTACAGAAAGCCAGGTCTACAAGCAAAATGTATCTTGATTTGGTTTTGTGATATGCTGTAGGTGTCTTTTAATCTTTTATAGCCATAAACTGAACTGAGATGGTCAAACTGGATGTGAAGAGGGATTTCTGACCAGGAGGACAGCCAGACACTGGAACAGGTTGCCCAGAGAGGTTATGCAGTCTCCATCCTCAGGGGTTTTCAAGACCAGGCTGCCTGAAGCACTGATCTCGTGGCTGACCCTGCGTTAGGCATTGGTTTGGACTCATGAGGTCTCCTGAGGTCCCTTTGCACCTGAATTATCCCATGATTCTTTTTGGACTTTGTAGATGAGAAAGAGCAGGAAATGCGGATGTTAGTAATACCTAGAATATATTCATTGGCCCGTGTACAGTTGTCCCTGTTAAAAGATATACCAGTACTCAGGGAGGAACGTAAAGATTATTTTATTACAACTAGCACACTCATACCACCAGGTTTCTGATTAGTTCAATTTCTTATTGTCAATATAAGAAGGACAGAGCTGTCACAGAGCTGACTGGGATTTCAGATAATTTTTTTGTAGCAAAATACAGAAGTGTGTTTCTTTCAGTCATAATATTGAGATATTATAGCATTACAATTGCCTGGAGTTAAAAAATAATTTTCTCTCCTAATCACAATTTTCCCAACAAGGTCTTAGTTTCATTCTGTGGAAGTACAAAAGCAAATTAAGACTCATTTTAAATTTTAATGAGGAGAAATACCCTTCTTCCCAGGAGCTCGTCTGCTTCTATACCTTCTATCTCAGCTAAGTGACCAGGGTTTCATCCTGAACTACATTACTGCCACTATCAGAAGTTTCATGGGCTTCAGCTGGTCCCAGTCAGCATAGGCAGTTGTACTGTAAGTTCCTCCAGGAATTTTCTGCACTTGAGCTGCCAGGAAGTTTCTTATTGGCTTTGGTTTCTGTGGATGGACTGTGGTTCTGTATTTGATAAGATTAAACTCCGTGCACCTTATTTTAGATTGATAAAGACAAAACTTACACAAAAACTATTTATGACCTGATGTTATGTGGTTATAATCTTTGCCACATAACTTGTATCTATTCTAGAGCAGCTCATTCTTTAACAACAACTTCACAGTAAAATGACAGCTTTTTTTGGTCAGTGTTGTTTGCATTGTTCCTAGGCTGGAAATGTGGAAGATGGTATAGTGAACTGTTGAATCACTAAGGCATTTTTAAGTATGTGCAGGGCATAAATAATTAGTCTTACAATTTCTGGTAACATCTTTGTACTGTGTCACAGAAACACTACTCATAATGAGCAAGCAGCTCTTGAGTTACTAAAATTTTGTTGTGTCTCACAAGCAGACTGACACCATAAAACTCAAAGTCAACACCGTGCAACTGAATTGGGCACCTCAACATCTCTTTTCTTGTTATGATTTCCTAAGGGAATGCTTAGTGATAAAAAGACGACTAACACATCAAACAAGACAGTAAATTGATATGTCAAGTCCATTTAAAACAACTTTTCTACTACAATATTCATGCAATTTTGTGCATTTTTTTTTTTTGTACCTAAATCATAACAATGCCAAATTTACAGGGATATTGGCTAGCCACCTGTCAGGTGACCTGTCGTATCCGTCGAAGCTGAGATCTGGACTTCATGGAATTAAACACAAGCTGAATTCAGCTCTAAGTATTTACTTCAAATCTTTTCCAAAATTTAAAAAAGAGTCTCTGAAATTTCCAAAGAAATGGATACTCTCTTGATGCAAGCTAGTATCAATTGAATTTTGTCAAGACACAGCGACTTAACAATTGGATCTGAAATCTGAGCATACAGTTTAAGCAAACATGAAATTTTCTGCATGTACATAATTCCCTCCCCCTGCCCACACACAGATTATTGGAAAAAAAAAAGTATGTGTTATATTTCAAAGCAAAATTGTATCTACATTATTTTATCCATAGTTATAGGAGTTGCATCTTAATACAAATAAGTATTTTGATTTCATCCCCTCAGGCAAATGCATTTAACAGCAGTGCATTTGCTGAGAGTTGTTACCTATTCTATACCAGGAATAAGATTTTTAAGAATATACAATCATGGCAATGTGTCTAGGAGCAGCATTGCACCCTCTCTGGAGCAAACTTAAATGATTTAGTGTAAAGTTTAGACTATAGCACAAATGAAAAGTAGGAGAAAAATGTCAATAAAATTGCAAGGGAGAAGTAAAGACCCTTATAGCACTTGGAAACATTAGCAATCTTATTCAGAAGAAATTGCAGTATATGCACACTTCTGTAGCGTGAAAGGTCATGAATCTGCCTTCCACACTCAGTTGAGCTATTATATTAAATAAGAAAATTCACCCTGGCTGCAGTTGTACTTGTGTACATCCCTCTATGCTTTTCCAAGGGAATACTGGGAGAATGGAAGGCTGTAATACATTCTCCCTCACCCATGTACCCTTGCTAATCACAGCCCTTATTTGCCAAGAAAGCAAACAAACAAACAGAATTGTCATCTTCAGTAATATCAGAAGTATTTTGAGAACGTCAAAATTAATGCCAAACTAAGATGGAGTTGCAGTTACACACTCCCTTCAACCAGGATGCAAATTTGTAGGCAGTCATAAAGTAGATGGTGTATGGGCCCTAATACTCTAACTCAATGCACGTACTAGTTCTCTGGCATGCCTACGCTGATGCCCATCTGCTAGAGTGGCATTGTGCCACTCACAAGGTAATAACACAGTTTCAACTGGAAAGAGTTGCCAAGCACATGAGGGTTTGTAATTGGAGCCTTCAAAACACAGTACTGTGAAAGAACTTATCATATAAGACCCTCCTGAGACAACACCCACTGCATTATTCCTCTGTGCATTAAGACTATTTGAGATCACATCTTTTGACAGTAAATATAGAATATTCACAAATGAATACAATTGTTATCCCAGAACACACAACATTTGTTCTAGCCAGTTGGTGAGGCTGAAAAGACAACCCATGGAATCTCAGCAGTAATTAAGATGACAATAATAATAATAATAACACAGAAATAGTAATTAGTGGTAGTAGCATTATGATGACTGTATTGCTGACTGCTGATGAATTTAGATAAAGTTACATTGAAGTCATGGAGTTAAAAAATCTGGATATTCCTTACCCATTCTCAGCCAGTCTTGCATCTTTATTGATTTTTGAATGTAATGAATCTTAAATGGTAATAATGGAAATTTTGTTATTTTTCTGGCAAAACTTACAGACTGGCTGATGTTGGAAGGTACCTCTGGAGATTATCTAGTCTAGCCACTTGCCACAAAGAAGGGTTAGCTAGCACTCACTGCTCAGGGGCATGTCAAGGTGGGTTTTGAGTACCTGCGAGGATGGAGACTAGGCTACCTCCCTCACAGTATGACTGTCCTAAAAGTAAAAAAGTGGGTTTTTATATTTAAATGAAATTTCCTGAATTTCAGTTTGTGCCCATTGCCTCTTCTCCTTCCATGAAATACAACTAGTTCCATTATCTTTATTGTAGAATCATAGGCTTAGGTTGGAAGGGATCTTCAAGATCATTGAGCTCAAACCCCCTGCCATGGGCAGAGTTTAAGTGCCCTGTTGTGGGAAGGGTTGATTCTATTTATGCCCTCCTATCAGGTATTTATACAGACTGTTAAGATCCCTTTGAGCCTTCCCTTCTCCAGTCTGAGTAGTCCTATCTCTCTCAGCATCTCCTAAAATGAAATATTCTTCAGTCTCTTAATTATCTTCTTGGCCCTTTGCTGGACTCGCTTCAGTAAGGCCATATCTTTCTTGTACTGAAGAGACAAGAGCTGGACTCAGCGCTCTAAATAGAGAAGATTAGAGGTGAAGGACTGCCTCGGTCAGCCTACTGGCAGTGCTCTTCCCAGTGCAGCCTGGGATGCTGTTGGTGTAATTTGCTGGGAGGACACATTGCTGGTTTGTGTTCAAATTGTTTTTTTCAATCTCAGAGTCCATTTCTGCAGAGCTGCTTTCCAGCTGTTTGGCCCCCAGCATGTCCTTTGTGCACAGAGATGCAGGACTTGGCATTTTCTTTTGTTGAACTACATGAAGTTCTTCTTGGCCCGTTTTTCCAGTCTGTTCAGGTCCTTCTGAATGGCAGCACAACCACCTGGTGCATCAGCGACTCTTCCCAGTATTTTATTCCCTGCAGACTTGATGAGGGTGCACTCTGCCCCATCACCCATCGATAACAACCTGTTTAAAAACCTGGGGTAGCTTTACCCTGCTAGTGACTGGCATCCAGCTGGACTGTAAGCAGCTCATTGCAACCCTTCGAGCCCAGCAGTTCATCCAGTCTTCCAGTCACCTCACTGTCCACTTATCTAATCTGTGCTTCATTAATTTGTCAATGAGGATGTTATAGGAGACAGTGTTGAAAGTCTTGCTAAAGGCAAGATAAACAATATGTACTGCTCTACGCTCATCCACCAAGTTAGTCATTTCATTGTAGAATGCTATCAGATTTGTCAGGCTTGACATCTCCTTTGTAAATACATTCTGTTTACTCTGAATCACTTTCTTGTTCTTCATATGTCTGTAAATGGCTTCTGGGATTATTTCCTCCATCATTTTCCCAGGGATCGAGGTGAGGCAAGGCTGACTGCCTTGTAGTTCCCTGTGTAAGTGACATTTGCTTTCTTTTGGTCCTTAGGAACCTCCCCTGACTGCCATGACCTTTCTAAGGTAATCAAGAGTGGCTTCACAGTGACATTGACCAGCTCCCTCAGCACTTGTGGGGACATCCCATCAGGTCACACGGACTTGTGCATGTGCAGTTTCTTTAAATCTTCCCTGACATGATCCTCTTATATACAGGGTAAGTCCTCATTGCTCCCCATGTTCCCTCTGGTTCCAGGTTTACCTGTGGGAATCATATTTGGCCAGGTTGCACCAGAGACCTACCTTCTTGGGTCAGAGCTTGCAAAGGGCAGTTCAACTTACTGGAAATATGGTAGATAACGAAGTAGTAAAATATTTTTACCATCCAAAAATAGTATCAAGCCCAAGATTATGAAAGAGAAGTCACTTTCACCTCCAGTTTTAGGGTGTAATTTTTTACTCAGAATTTGTTTATATATCTAAAATACAACCCAGTAGGTATATTTTAAATCATGTTGCATTGCTGTATTTGCTTTTTTAAATTGCAAAAATTACTACGAATGTTGGCAAGGTTATAGAAAATAGTTATATTAAGTATATCAAAAGTTGTGAAAATGAAACTGAGTGGTTTTACTACTAGAAAACTAACTAGTTATCTAGCTAGTTGATTTGTAGATGCAGTCACATACCCAGGCCTTCCTTGCATTTGCTCCCATGGTTGTGCCTCCTCTAAATTTAAAGATTATTAGTTGTTCTCATTTTGGCTGAGACGGAGTTTATTTTCTGGTAGCTGGTGTGGAACTGTGGTTTGGATTTAAGATGAAAATACTGTTAATAACACATTGACGTTTAAGTTGTTGCTGAGTAGTGCTGACATTAAATCAAGGACTTTTCTGCTTCTCATGCTGCCCTGCCAGCAAAGAGGCTGGGGTGCACAAGGAGCTGGGAGAGAAGAGAACCAGGACAGTGACTCAAACTGGTAAAAAGGATATTAAATAACATATGATGTCTTGCTCAACCATAAAACTGTGCAGAGTTCGCTGGGGGGCCTGCAATTGCATTGCTGTCCTGTCCAGAACCAGGACACTAGTACAAAGTATAGGAAATGAAAAGAGAATTAGATACCATGTTCTCTCTAGTGCTGTATGTATAATAATTGCTGAACTCAATGAGAAGTAAGGAGCTTGTTTTTTTTCAGGATCAAGTCCTATCTGCCACAATCTGATCTTTCTTAATCATTCTTATCACTCATGGCTGCAATACTCTTTTATCCTATATAAACTTCAGACGTTCAAAACAAACTCAATGAGGCACAGGAGGCTGTGATGAAATGAAGTATGCTATTCACCAAGTAAAAAGATGACTTGGAAAGAAGGAATATTCTTGTCTGCTCATTTGGGACCTGTGCCAGTAGTTTCAAGTTTATGAATGTTATCTTGTCAATGACTTTTCTCCAAAGCTAGTTTTTGCAAGCTGATACAGTACTTCAGTATTTCTATTTTACTTAAGTGAAAATGAAAGAAAATAATGTATTTAATCCTTGGTCACCATGGAACTTGAAAAAGTGTTATAAATGTGTACTTCTGCATGTGTCTCTCACTAAAATTAAAGCCACGGACCCTTTAGTAGAATTCCATTTTTTACTTTTTTTTTCTTAATCAAAACATTTTATATTTTGAGAGAGGATACAGGATATGCATATCTTCCTTGCATAACCTTTAATGAGCTTTTTAACCAGCAGGGTTCTTTCATATACTGGCAAGCAAAAGCAGAATTTGAGACCTTTCTACAGTTTTGATTGAGAAGATGTTGTTTGTTCATGGCTTCACCAATGAAAAACTGGAAAAAAAAAACCACGTATATTTTAAGGAAAAATAAGCTATCTGGGGAAGAGGAAGGAGTTATAGTGGCCTGAACTAAAGGTTGAGCAGAGCCTAGGAGCAGGACCCTCTCACCATAAACAATAACTGGCTGTTCAGATCTGGAGAAGACAAGTCCTGTACATTCATTCCTGTCCTTAAAAGCCAGACCAGTTGTCCTCAGAGCACTCTACTCTCTGACCTGGAAGTCTCGGATGGGGAGCGAAACAAACCCCCCATGATTCAGGAGGAAATGGTCAGAGACCTACTACTCCACCTGGACTGCCACAAGTCCATGGGGCCAGATGAGATCCACCCAAGAGTACTGAGGGAGCTGGCAGAACAGATAGCCAAGCCGTTTTCCATCATCTATCGGTGTTCCTGGTCAACTGGAGAGGTCCCAGAAGACTGGAAACTTGCCAATTTGACTCCCATCTACAAGAAGGGTCGTAAGGAGGATCCGGGGAACTACAGGCCTGTCAGTCTGACCTCGGTGCCAGGGAAGGTTATGGAGCAGATTGTCCTGAGGGAGATCACGCGGCATTTGCAGGACAACCGGGGGATCAGGCCTAGCCAGCATGGATTTGTGAAGGGCAGGTCCTGCTTGACCAACCTGATCTCCTTCTATGATCGAGTGACCCGTCTGGTGGATGTGGGAAAGGCTGTTGATGTGGTCTACCCAGACTTCAGCAAAGCCTTTGACACTGTCTCCCACAGTATTCTCCTGGAGAAACTGGCAGCCTGTGGCTTGGACAGGTACACCCTTTGCTGGGTAAGGAGCTGGCTGGAGGGCCGGGCCCAGAGAGTGGTGGTTAATCGAGTTAAATCCAGCTGGCGACCGGTCGTGAGTGGTGTTCCCCAGGGGTTGGTGCTGGGGCCTGTCCTCTTCAGTATCTTTATTGATGACCTGGATGAGGGCATTGAGAGCACCCTCAGTAAGTTTGCAGACGACACCAAGCTGGCAGGAAGTGTCGATCTGCCTGGGAGTAGAGAAGCCCTACACAGAGATCTGGACAGGCTGGATCTCTGGGCTGAAGCCAATGGGATGAGGTTCAACAAGACCAAGTGCCGGGTCCTGCACTTCAGCCGCAACAACCCCAGGCAATGCTACAGGCTTGGGGCAGAGTGGCTGGAAAGTTGTATGGAGGAAACGGATCTAGGGGTATTAGTCGACGCTCGGCTGAGCATGAGCCAGCAGTGTGCCCAGGTGGCCAAGAAGGCCAATGGCATCCTGGCTTGTATCAGAAATAGTGTTGCCAGTAG